>NW_015164664.1:526273-584441 GCF_001447785.1 Gekko japonicus | reverse complement strand
CCCCCCCCCCCCATTGCTGCCAGCATTTACCCGGCACTCATTGCGCGTAATCTTTCTGCAAACAAGCAACTGTTGCTACCATAAACCATAAACCTTGGAGGTGGCCCACCGCAGCAGGGGCGCCCATGCAAGAAGTGAGGCCTGCCCAGCCTCTCCCCCTCCAAGCCCCCCTTCGCTCCTCTTACCGAGATCCCGACGCAGAGCAAGAAGGCCATCCCAGGGCCAGGAGGCATCGCCAGCCAGAGCGGCGAACGGGTGAGGACTCCCACGGGAGAGCCACGCCGGTAGGGCTCGGCCTGGCGCCGGTTTCGGGTACCCCCGCCCCGCCCCGCCTCGCCTCGCCTCGCCTCGCCTCTGAGCTTCAGCCGAAAGCGAGCCGCCTGTTGACCAGGGCGAGAGGCTGCGGCCAAGAGTTCGGCTCCCTTCCGCAGGCTCGAGGCGCAGCTGGGACTACTCCAGTCCGGTCGCTCTTCGTAAACTCACCGCTCCCCCTGAGGCTCCAGCCTGGGTGCTTGGAAGCGGCCCCCTCTAAGCCAGGGAGCAGGGCAGGTTTGCCCCCGGGGTTTCCCCGGCGAGGCTCCTGCGCCTTTCATTTGGCTCTGCCCCACGGGAAACTTGCGCCCGGTCTTCCAGAGCGCTTCAGCCGCTCACTCGCTGTGCCGAGGCAATTGCTGGCCAGGGCAGCCGCCCGGAGTGTCCTGGCAGTGGGAGGCGGCCGAGCGCCGCTGTCCAAGCACAGCCAGTCCCAAAGGAGCGGCTGGAAAGCGCGCAAAAGAAGAGCTGCGCCCGCGGTGAGGCCATGCAACTCGAAGGCAAGAAAGCGGAGAAGGCCGGCTTTATTACCTGCGAGGGAGGCTGAGCGACAGACTGGAAGCTGTTGGGTGTGGAGGCGCATCGGGACAGGGATTCAGCGTCCCGGGGAAGGCCAGGAAGGAGCGTGGATCGATCGGCTGCAGTCGTAGAGCCTGTTTGCTTTGCCCGGCCCGCCTGCGTCTGAAGAGGAGGATTCTAAGCCTCGAGCGCTCTCTTTAAAAAAGAAATTCCTTTCTAAGAGAATGTGTTGGGATTAAAATCCTGCAGAAACATGGCACGTGCTCTGACTTTCTACTTTTATTCATTGTTGCTCCCAGGACCTCAAGGCTGGGTACCTGGTTCTCCCCTTCATTTTTTCCTCACAACAGCCCTGTGAGGTAGGTTAGGCTGACAGGGCCATGTGGACTCAGTGAGCTTCTCTTTACGTGTTTTATTTATTTATTTACAAACTATATACCCTGCTGTTTCTGCCCTCATCTGCAGGCCCATCAAGACTGTTAACAGATTTAAAGCATAGTTAATAAAAACAGATTTAAAAACACACCTTTTCGTTTTTTATTTGTGTGTGTGTGTGCGCACGTCGTGTGCCTGGAAGTCATGGCTGACTTCTGGCGACCCTTAGTGGGGCTGGGCGGCAAGGCTGTTCAGAGACGGTGGCTTGCTGCCTGCCTCTGCGTCCCAGCCTTGGTATTCCTTGGGGGTCTCCCATCCAAGTACTTGCCAGGGTCAGCCCTGCTTAGCCCCCGAGACGGGGCTTGCCTGGGCTACCCAGGTCAGAGCACAAAAACACATCTTAAAAGCCATTAAAACCAGAATTAAAACACATGGTTTAAAAATGTAAACCAGTTTAAAATACATCTATAAATAGGGCAGGAAGGCTCTGACCTGGATAGCCCCGGCAAGCCCGATCTCATGAGATCTCGGAAGGTAAGCAGGGCCGACCCTGGCGAGTACTTGGATGGGAGACCCCCAAGGGATACCAGGGCTGGGAGGCTTCTCTGAATGCCCTCTCTGCCCCAGTAGGAGTCACCAGAGGTCACCATGACTTCCAGGCGCACACACACAAATGCAAAAACACAACAACAACAAAAACCCAAAACACCAGGGCAGGAAGGAGGGATCACTGAGGGAATGCCAAATGAATCAAAAAAGTCTGTACTCACTAGCAGAATAAGGCAACAGAAGGAGATCAGGTGAGTCTCTCTGGAGAGCGGGGGAGAGAGAGAGAGTCCCAGAAGAGGCCCTCTTGTCCTGGGTTGCCACTCGCCTGATCTCAGAGAGCAGCAGGGACACCTGAAGCAGGGCCTTGGAAATTGACTGCATCAGTTGGGCAGGAGAAAAAACCAGACTTGTTCCTTACAGGCATGTAGAGGGCGGGTTTGTGAGGGGAGGGGGGTGAACCAGTCCCAGGCTGTCTTTCCCATCTGGGAGACCTTGGAGAACTCTTGTTTGCCACTTTGGATCAAACATTTATTTATTTAGATTCACATACCTGCTTTTTTCTTCACTGTAGACCCATGCAGCTTACAGTATCAGTCTTCCCCTCCTCTGTTTCATCCTTATAATACCACCACTCTGTATGGTGGCTTGGGGTCAGAAGCAATGCTCCCTCCAAGCTGTGGAGTCTTGTGAGCAAAAATCCTACTTTGTGGGCTCCAGCATTAAAGCTGTGAGCGAGCCCTTTGGCTGCTGCATAAATTAGTTTGCTCTGGAGCCGTCCTTCCTGAGCTAAGGCAAAAATGTGTGAGCTGGAGGCTAAAAAACTGTGATCTAGCTCACACTAACTCAACTTAGAGGGAACACTGGTGAGAAGGAGGAAGTGACTGGCCTGAGGTCACCCTGCGAGGTTCCATGGCAGAGCTGGAATTCAATCCTGGGTCTCCCAACTCTTAGTCTGACCCTCCTCACCACTACACCGTGCTGGCTCTCCAGCAGGCAGGTAATGATGGGGGAAATTGGAACCTAATCTGTGCCTGGAAGATGTGCCTCCTGTTTCCTGAAGCATGAAAGTCAGGTGAGCAGTGTTCCCTCTAAGCTGAGTTAGTGTGAGCTAGCTCACAGTTTTTTAGCCTCCAGCTCACAGATTTTTGTCTTTGCCCAGGAAGGATGGCTCCAGAGCAAACTAATTTATGCAGTAGCCAAAGCGCTCGCTCACAGCTTTAATGCCAGTAGCTCACAAAGTAAAATTTTTGCTCTCAAGACTCCACAGCTTAGAGGGAGCATTGCAGGTGAGATGTGCACATGCTCCTATGAAGTCTTCTATATGACTGCTTTGCATATTTGAGTCTGAGAGGGTTTTCGCTTCAACTGCTGGAGTTTGCACAGAGCCAGCTGACATTGCTGCTTAGGGCGGGAAGAGGCCTTTGGCAAGCGGAGCCCCAGGAACAAATAGCGGAACGTCGTAAAGCTCATTGTTACCAATTTGGTAACAATTTTATGGATAAAACTGCTTGCATCAAATCCAGCTCAAGACTGCATTAATGGCAGCAGCCCTAAATATACCCGAGGTTTCTGCTTTTGAGGTTCATATGGATACTTTCCAATTAATTCAGCCAGAGGAGAGGCGAAACCTACCACCTGTCCATGGCTAGTGGAATCCACCGGGGAGGGGCTGACAAATTGGATGATGCTGAGTATTAATCATTCCCCACAGGAAGCCGCTGTGCCTGCAGTGTTAAAAGAGGTTATAGTCAGATCCCTCCTGAAGAAACTGTAATTAGTTAGCATGGAACTAAAGAGTTATAGACCAGTATCTGTCTCTCTCTTTTTTGGTAGTGGTAGGGGGAGAGATCTTGGATAGAGTGGTGCCCCAGGCAGGCATTCTGAGATGAAATCAAGTCTCCAGGGTTGCTCCCACCTGGGGGTGGTTTCCCATTGTGGAGTCATCCCTGCTGTGAATGCAGAGGCATTTGCGGTGGTGATGGAGCACGCGCATAGGCACAATTCTGGTTTTCCTTCCTCACCCGCTCACACCCGCCTTCCCCCCCACCCTACGTTCCTGGAGGGATTTTCATTCACTTTTAAAAATTACTGTGATATACCCACTATCGATTATTTTTAATCGTAAAAAAGTCCCCCGGCAGCAGGGAAGAATGGCAGGATCAAGGGGATGGGGAGGGGAAATGGTCCTGGATGTGGATGGAGTGGTCTGGAAATCTGCATCTTCCCATCCCCAGGGGGGCCAACCCACTTTGACTCCGCTGTTTCCGGAAAGGTCAGAGCAAAGCAGATTCCAGAAACATCAGAGCAAAGGAGGAGAAACTGAGGAAGGAGAATAGCTATTTCTATAAAAGTCCTTAAGGTGAGTCTTAAGACTGGCCTTTTCCGGAGGACCTTTGAGGTGGGTCACAGTGCTAATGGAGCGCGTATGTGCACACACGAGCAGAAGTTTGGTGCTACTGATATATGGTGTTTAAAGTGGCCTCAGTCTATTTCGCAGTGTTGTGAACTGCTTGAGTTGTTTTTAGCTGAAAAGCAGTCTGTAAATGAACTGAAAAATAATAACAGGCATTGAAAATCCATTCCTGGGCAGAGCCTGGGCCCAACTGCAGGCAGCAGATCCCACCTGGCACACAGCCAGGCCCCGCAGGCCAGTTGCAGGAGGAGGCCACTTGATTGGGTTCACCATCGCCCCAGATTCTAGATTGGCTGGTTAATTGGAGAGTTGCCCTTTCTACATCGGGCTTAGCACGCTCTCAATGTAACCGATTACTGCTGGGATAATTAAATTTAATGCAGTAATTTGTTATCTAAATGTCTCTAATTGCATCTAAGTGGTAAGGAAACAAGGTTCTGGTGCTGTGGCCACCTGGGGGAGTTGACTCCCCCCTACACTTACTTGCATGCCTCCCTGAGGGTTTGGGGCCAGAGAGGAGATGCCACCCCAGCTGTACATGCAAGGGTCTTACAGCAGAAAACACAGGGCAAGAGGGCCTGGTAGAAAATGTGTCACGGGATAGTTCATCCTGGCATCTAAAGATGGCAGCCTACAGACCACATGGGCCTGGGAGTCCACCGGGTGGTGATGGCTGTTGCACCAAAAAATACTGAATGTGGCCTCTAATGTACTGCTGCTCTGAAAGGCTAAACTTATTTTTTGGTATTTTTTAAATATGTTCATGTGTTTGAGTGTACCTGGAAGTCATGATGACTTTTGGTGTGACTGACCCCTACTGGGGGCCTGTAGAATATTCAGAGAGGTGGCTGGATAAAGCCTGTCCCCGCTTCCCACCTCTGGTATTCCAAGGAGGTCTCCCATCCAAGTACTTGCCAGAGTTGACCCTGCTTAGCTTACGAGATCTGACAAGATCAGCCTTGCCTGGGCTATCCAGGTTAGGGCCAAAAGTCTAAACTTTTAATGTTTTGCTAAAAAGGCACACTTCTCAGCCTCATGAGTGCCAAGGGAAAATCTACGGTGTGGCCAGCTGCTGCTGTATGCCACTGGTTTACAGATTCTGACACCCTGGAATTCCTCAGAAGCTGGACACATGCATAATGACAATCGTCTGTGAAAGACCTCGTGCGCTGCAGAAAATTGGCATATGCCCTTTCAGCAACGCACTGCTTCAAGGCAGTGTTGAGTGTGCCCTTTTCAAGTGGGGGCAATGGGGAGGCTGACGTGGCCAGTGTGCCACATGAAACAGCATGTGCCTCAGAAACACTGTGTTTGCACGGTAGAGGCACAGGCAGAAAGGGAGTCCCCGCCAGGAGCCAGTTTGGAAGCCACGGCAATAGGTTGCTTGTGCTGGTAATGTGGAATGGAGGAGGTTTTTACTGGGCAGTATACGAAGGGACACAGTGGCTAGACACCATAAAAATTGACACCAGCCTGAGCATAGAACAACTCAAAGAAACAGTATAAGATCGGAAAATGTGGAGAGAGCTGGCCCATAGAATCGCCAAGAGTCGGACACGACTGAATGGCTAACAACAACAAATATGAAGGAGAGGGCCCAAGAAAAGGGAACCAATCTCTCTGTGCAGCTTCACATGCGATAAGTCTTCCTCTAGAAAAAGACATGCACAAGAAATTCCAGCTGTCATACAAGGAGAAGAATACACAGGTGACTTCTTTGTATGCATCAGAAAGCTGATAGGGGTCTGCCCCAAGAGGCACGGTTTTCATTCAAATCATTGCCCGAGTGGGTAAGGCCCCCGTGGCTATCCCTGCCATGCCACAGGTCCTGGGGGCAGCAAGCTTGCCACCCATTCGTGGAGCAGTCATCTTGAATGCTGGGCCCTAGAAAGGCCTGAAAATGCCACAGGAAATCATGCTTTCTCTTGTGTATCAGAAAAGGGCTTGCAGTGAGTTGACAGTCTCCGGCTTTCTGGCAGTTCTCAAGAGCGTTGGACTGCCCAAAGCATGTTGAATTTCTACAGCTGTCATTGGTACCCCAAAGGTCAAGCTAGGTATGCCTTACCCATGTGTCAAGACTGGGGTGCTGCAGAATTCTGACAAGTTGGGGAGGGGGGGGTTGGTTTCTTCCACTGCCTGCTCCCCCCCCCATGCACAACCACAGCCTTTTTAGGTGCTTCTGGTAAACCCTGCTAGAAGAGAAATGGCAAAAAGAAGAGCAGGGGGGAGTACAGGTGGTGGGGTGGTGGCAGCTGTTCTTTCTTTGCTCACCTATGCTGTGCATTCCCCCCCCCCCAACAAATGCATGCGCGTGCACACACACAGACACACACACATTCCTAGGGATTCAGCATGAAGTTGGTTAATGCCGCATCACATTGAATTTCAGCCAAGAATGCTATTTCTTTAAGAAGTAGGGTTCTAAAGACAGCTTGATTAATGAAACTAATTAGTCTGAGTGGGGGAGCGGGTATATGAACATATGTAGCTGTCTGATCCTGAGTCAGACCATTGGTCCATCCAGCCCTGCTTTGTCCTCCCTGACTGGCAGCTGCTTTCCAGGGTGTCGGCTAGAGAAAGGGCATTCCCAGGTGCTTTTGCCCATGCACCATTGGGGAGGCTGAGGGCGAGGGAAGAGAACGCAGACCCAGGGAGGCCTAGAATAGTACTCAAAAAGCATGGTTGGTTGCCAGTTCTGGATTTTGATGACGCTCCTGCATCTCTAAAAGATGCGGAACAGTCAGAAATTTGACAGACAAAGGCTTCCCTCTCCCTGTACCTCCCTGTACTTCTCATGGTGAAATCTTCACCTAGTGAGTGTCTAACTGTCCAGCTGTCGCAAACGCCCAATATCAGCAAGGTCTGTGTGCAAACTCAATTGTTAGCCACTTCAGTTAACCTAAGACTCTATTGTCTCCTTTCAAGCAAAAGTTTTCAACCATGATCAGATTTGGTAAAGGTCAGTATACTGTGCTAGTGCCGTTTACCTTTGAGAGCAAGGTCTCCCTGCACAGTCCAGGACAGAGAAAGAGGCTTGGAAGCGTCTTGAAACTCCAAGATGCCACAAACAGAAGATTACATCTTGGACTCCTCCCTTAATTAACATGTGTGTGTGTGTGCATGCTACGCTCCACTTACAGATTCTTCCATTATATAAAATTCCTGCTTTGTCCATAAAGGTGAGACAATATAAGTTTTTGCCACTCTTTTAACACCCTGGATTGCAGGGTAGTTAAAGGGCAACAACCTGTAATAAAGGCCTTCAGGTACACACCTGCCCCCTTTACTTGGTCTCTGCATAGTGGGGTTGGAAGAATACACCATTCTGCTTCCTCTTATAGTGCCGCGAAGATGGACTGAATTAACAGCTGCCAAGCATCGCTGTTGCCATGGCAACTGTATCAGAAATAGACCGTCAATCTCTATTTGAGCTTGCCCTAGGGCTAGTCTACGTGTTACCTTATTATCCACATGGGAGGCCACGACTCTCCGTGACCGGAGGGGCTGTCTAGTTGTGGCTTGCCGTTCAATGTACCAGTGACAGATGCTTGAGGAATGTTTGGTGCCCGTTGGTGTGGCCACTTGCCGCTGAATGAGGGCAGAGTCTTTGTGGCAAGTGGTGGCTAGAAAATAACACAGGCCTGCTGTGGGAGAAGCAGATGTCTCATCCCTGCTGAAATAGTGGGATCTCAAGAGATCCTCAGAGTATGACAGAAAGAGGTGATTGTCTGCTCCCAAGAAAGACAAACAGACCTGCTGAGGGAGGATCATGAAGAGAAACAAACGGGGAAGAAGCTAACGGGGGCTATGGGGACAGCCACAGGGGGAATGCACAGAGAGGAAAAATAGCAGAGGTGTTGGAGCAGGTCAGAATAGGGATGGCCCTGCCAGGGTAACTGCAGCTATCCTTCAAGAGCTCTACAAAATGAACATAGTTCGGTTCCATGCAATCGCTTTTGATTTTCCCACAATGCACCAATTGATGCCCTGTGCTAAATTTGCTAGTTCCCTGGTTTGCCAGACTGGCTTGGTGGGAGTAAAATTGCTTCTGTGCTTACCTCAGTTTCAAAGTAATGTAAGGTAACCTTCAGTGTGATCTGTGAGTCCTATTTTTATTTTTAAAAGTTATATGGTTCTGTTTCATATGTCAAAAGTGACTTTCGAAACTGAAAAAGAACCAAAGTTTTTAAAAACTGAGATCCAAACCAATCACCAGCTAAACCCCAGACTCATGTGAGGTGACAAAGCTGAAAAAGGGGCTGCTTCCACAGTTCTCTGTGCAGCTCTCATTGCGGCTGCAAATGCATAGGCATTCTTTACGGCAAGGGCAACACGCTCACAAGACAAGATCCCCAACGTTTTCTTTGCTTGGACTCCCACAGCTGCCATCCCCCATCACCACCACTAGAGGGAGACTTGTAAAATCAGTAATAGTTCTCATGCTACAGCAATCTAGCAATCTATTGCCGTGATCTAATTGCTGTTCTGAATTCCCAGGTTTCTTTTTAAAGTCTTTAGTCCTTTTTGTTGTAGAGATACTTGGTTCCACATGATCCAGCCAAGGTGTGTTGCTGAAACAGGGTTAATTATGGAGGGGATACCCAAGGGATAACAAGCACTTTTGACATCTCACCTATGGAGTTTGAAACTGGATCTCGCAACTTTGCGAGCACATACAGAAGTTTGGAATTCCAAAAACAAGCAGACTTGTATTGTGGAAGTAAGACACGGTGTAACTGTTGTAAGATTTAAGATGCAGAAAATGTCCTCACAGGATTGTTACATTTTGAAATAAATATCCCCAAGGCATGAGAACACCAGACTCTGTGGAGACAGCTGAATGATTCTGCTGCTGCCCTATGAAGCACTTGGTATGTCCCTTAAAACGACAAACAGCATTTTTTTTTTCTCTGTCCAGTAAAGCTTGCCCTCCTTCCCAGCTTTCCCTTGTGAGGTTTCCTAGGCACAGAAAAGTTGGGCTCAGACTAAAAGTTCCAGAGCCTGACCTGGATGTGCCTTTCTTGGATTTGCCTGGGGTGCTCAGGGCCAAAATTCTCAGATTCAAAACCAGCTGCCAGGCAGGACTAGAGCAGGGGGGGGTCTTCCTGGACCAGCGGGACCTCCAGGCTTCTGCCAGGGCTGAGAGTGGCACATCTGGACACTCAGGATCTACAAAACATTTGCCGTTCGCAGGCTTGTTTTACAAAACATTTGGCAAAAGAGGCAGCCCTCCCAGTGGGATAGCGAGCAAATGGCACAAGCAAGCTGCTGTCTCTGGGGGCTGCTCCGGGGCTTGATGTCCACATAGAAGCGTTTTGGAAAATCTCCAGAATACGCTTCCCCTCCAGCCCCTATGCAAATCGTATTTTTCTTTCAGGTCATATTTTTAGCAACCCCAGGTCTATAGAGAATTCAGCGCATTGTAAAAGGAGAGCTCCAAATTCTACAGCTATCAGAATTTATTAATATTAGCAAAGCCATTCAGTGCAGTCCCAGAGCAGGAAAGCAAGTGTTTGGGCAGCCAGATGGGTATGCCTGGAGGGTCGCTTGGTTATTATTAGGTACAGATTCAGCACACACCAGTGATTGGCACACAGAGTGAGAAAATGGATGGTGTGCAGTTCTACAAGATGGTACAGCTGGGGGAATGTCAAAGATCAAGGCCAGATCCTCCACCTCATTGCTGCTCACCCCCCCCCACACACACACCCTGCCATGCTACTGAGCCATTTTCACGGGCGGAAGGAAAAAACAGACCCTTTCCCCAGCTCCCCCTGATGCCTTTGCTATGGTGGGTTGGCCCTCCATCCTGCCCAGCCCCAATGCAGTATTTTACCTAAGTCCCCCAAATCCCCCTATTTCCTTTCTCTGAAGCTGGGTACCCAACCAGTCCTTTCCTCTTTACGGCCATGGCTTATGCTCCTCCTCCCTGTTCTACATATACATATACCGCTCCAGCCAACATCTGCATGCATGCACCGTTAGCCCAGCCCGCCTCCCTGCCCCCAGCCCCTAACCAGGCGCAGTGGACCATGTGCTTGCTGGAAAGGACTCGGCCCTCAATTCCTGGTTGCCATGGAAACGCCATTAGAAATTGCATTAAAAAGAAATGAAACTGGCAGCTTCTTGGCTGGGCACAAAAGGAGATCAGGGGAAGAGCTTCTGGGTGCAGGCGGCGGAGTGGGGATCCCCCTCCCCCCCACACTTGAACTGATGCAAGAACAGCAGCAAATTGAGAAGCAGCACCTGTCTGAACCCAGTCCACACACACACACACAGCAGTCCTCTCTCCCGGCATGGATGGATCTGCTCACTTTTCTCTTCCATCTGAAGGTCACCACTTCATAAACAAAATCTACAGAGGCTCCGTGCTGTGTCAGGTGCATGGCAGACACAAATCCAACCCCGGCATGACAAAAAGCTTGGCACACGGAGAGGGGGCCGTAATGCGGACTGCGCTGGAATCAGAGTCCCTTGACTTCAGCCTAGGGATGCCAGCCTCCAGGTGGGACCTGGGGATCCCCCGGAGTTACAGCTCACCTCCAGACTACAGAGATTGGTTCTCCGGCAGAAAATGGATGCTTTGGAGGGTATACCCTGCTGAGGTCCCTGTCCTCCCTAGGCTCCATCATCAAATCTCCAGGAGCTTCCCCACCTGGGTCTGGCAACCCTGCCCCCTCCACCCATTGCCGGTGGTCAGGGAGGGCCTAGCAACCCTACTTCAGCCCTATCATTTGGCCTCTGGTCCTGAACTGGGCATCCTCCTTTTGGAGGGTTATCCTCCACCCCCCCCACCCCTACTTGCTGGTATTAGTGGTTCTTTCTAGGCAAGCAGCAGCCTCCAGCCATTTTGCTGGATGTGGGGAAATGATGTGGTGGTTGCTTAGCAACTACAGGATGCAATGCATGTCTTAATTCCTGGAGCTTGTAAAATGAACCAAAACCTTCTAAAGGGGATTTATTGGGGGGAGGGGAACGACACCTTGGACTGAAGAGCCACAATGAAATCACAGTGAAAAAGTCACTTTTGCATAGACATTGGCGTGAAAACTGTGCGAGCATACCCAGAACTGATTATCCTACATTCCCCTGGTTTGCACACAGCAAATTACATGCATGTGGGGTCATCATGTACTTTTACCCACATACAGCATAAGAACATAAGAGACGCCAATGTTGGATCAGGCCAAAGGCCCATCCCATCCAACACTCTGTGTCACACAGTGGCCAGAAATACCAGTGCCATCAGGAGGTCCACCAGTGGGGCCAGGACATTAGAAGCCCTCCCACTGTTGACCCCCCCAAGCACCAAGAAGACAGAGCATCACTTGCCCCAGAGCCCCTATCTATACCTTGTGGCTAATAGCCACTGATGGACCTCTGCTCCATATGCCTATCTAATTCCCTTTTGAAGCCGTCCATGCTTGTAGCCGCCACCACTTCCTGTGGCAGTGAATTCCGTGTGTTAATCACTCTTTGGGTGAAGAAGTACTTCCTTTTATCTGTTCTAACCCGACCGCTCAGCAGTTTCATGGAGTGCCCACGAGTTCTTGTATTGTGAGAAAGGGAGAAAAGTACCTCTTTCTCTACCTGCTCTTTCCCATGCATAATCTTATAAACCTCGATCATGTCACCCCTCAGTCGTCGTTTCTCGAAGCTAAAGAGCCCTAAGCGCTTTAACCTTTCCTCATAGGGAAAGTGTTCCAACCCTTTTATCATTCGAGTTGCCCTTTTCTGCACAATCAAAGAGCTTCCTAAAGAGAAGCGAGAATTTTGGCATATCACAGCTTCTATTTTTAAAAAGAAATTCAACAGTATTGTATATTTTATATTGGTCGGAAAGGGACCTATTTTATGGAACAGGGCACTTCCGGTTAAGATATGCTGAGCTTTCTGAAGACGGTTTCCTCTTGGTTAGCGTGCATTTGTTGGTGCCCTCCACACTGTACTCTTGGCCTCTGCTGCAAGAAATGCAGTGTGCGGGGGGGGGGGAGGCTGTGCTCAGGAACATCACTGGTTGTGACATTCTTGGGGGACAACTTGCTGCTCATCAGTGTCAGCCACATCCATTGGATACCACCAAATGGCTACCTTGGGAAGAAAGACACTGGGAGAAGCAGTACTAAAAGAGAAAGGCCCTAGAAACTGGCTAGACCGGCCTTGGAAAAAGGAGGGCTTAGGCTACGTACTTTTTCAGAACTGCTAGAGGTGACCATAACTTCCTGGATCAGACCCCAAGTCCATCCTCCATGGCTCTGACTAACCATCTGTGCTGCATCTGAGCCTTACCTTGGTGCAGTTAGATCTGTGCTGCTGCTGGCTAAACAGCAGCTAAGACATTTGACCAAGGGCTCAAGTGGTTAAGACGCTGAACTGCAGGCTATGGAAGGTCAGTAGTTCAGCAGTTCAAGACCCGAGTTGCCGCATGACGGAGTGAGCTCCCGTCTCTAGTTTGAAAGCAAGGAATTGCAAGTAGATAAATAGGTACCACTTCGGTGGGAGGGTAACAGCGTTCCGTGCACCTTGGTGTTTAGTCATGCCGGCCACATGACCACGGAAACGTCTTCGGACAGCGCTGGCTCTTCGGCTTTGAAACGGAGATGAGCACCGCAACCCTAGAGTCGGACTCGACTGGCTTTCGAGCAAGGGAACCTTTACCTTTATTCAACAAGCACCAGGCTCCGTCCTGAGTGCAGAATTCAGCATCCTGAGACAGTCTCTCTCTCTCTCTCTCTCTTAAATCAGGTGTCTCATCCTTGGGGCTGAGAAGACAGAGCAATGCTTGGTGAGAATTCAGGATCTAGTAGGGGAGGCTAAACAGGGACACAAGGGGGAAGAGCCCCCTAGCGAGTAGAGTACATTTGCTAAGCCGGCACATGGAGGTTTTCTCAGTGCCAGATAATTTGGGCAGATTGCAGAACCCACTTTTTAATGTGGTTTCGAGATTTTCGTTTTATTCACCTTTAGCAGTTTTGGCTAAGCAATGAGTCCTCATTCCCTGAAACAGTCACCTTCCCCTTACAAGCTGTGGTGCTGCCTTCTTGTTGCATTATGGCCATTCTGCTTTATTTGCTGCCAGGTTAAGAGCATCTCTCCAAATTGGAATGATGCCATTTTTAGCAAAGGGATCGTTCAGGCATGGCCCTCCATCCAAGAAACAAGGCATTTTCATACCAGCTCCCTATCCCCCACTGAAGCAATGGGGCTGACCATGAGATCTCCCCAGGAGCCCCTCTGGCTGGAAGTGATTTGGGGGATCAAGCATTGCTCCCTACAGATTCTGGAGATAGTCCTATGAAGCTGCCTCATACTGAATCAGACCACTGGTCCATCAAAGTCAGTGTTGTCTCCTCAGACTGGCAGCAGCTCTCCAGGGTCTCAGGCTGAGGCCTTTCATATTACCTGATTTTTTTAACTGGAGATGCCGGGGATTGGACCTGGGACCTTCTGCATGCAAAGCAGATGCTCTGCCACTGAGCCACAGCCCCTCCCCACTAGTCCAAGGCAGGCCCCTATTGCACCTCTGCACAGTCAACAGAGGGAAGTCCCTCCCTTAAAGCAATGTACACCATTGGTCAATGTATCCCAGTATTGTCTACCCTGACTGGCAGCACTACCTGAGATAGCTTAAATTTGAAGTGCCAGAGACTGAACCTGGGACCTTATGCGTGCAAAACAGGTACTCTGTAAATGTACAAGTGCCCTTCCCCCAATCTCCTTCCCACTGCTCTGCTACCCCCTTAAGAACCAGACAAGACGGCAGATGGTTAAAAATACCCCCTCCATTTTATTTGGAACTCTTTACTCTGTGCAGGTGATTGACAGGGCTTAAATACATTCTCAGCCAGAAACTCTCATCTTCCGTCCTTACTTTTGCTAGGTAGGATAGTGCCCTCTACAGGAGGGCTGCAGCAGAGACAGGGTGGGGGGACATCATAGTGCAGAAGGGTCCACCACAACCCCTTCTGAATACTTGGGCTGTGGGGCAGAAGCTATAAGGCTTCTGAACAAGCCACAGTGAATCCTTTTGGCTCTTCCCCCACACGCACCCAGAGCTGCCTCTCCTGGGGGGCCCAGAGATCCGATTTCTGCTTCTCCAACTGGAGAGACCACCTCCTGGAAACCAATTCACATGTTCTGGGTGTGTCTCATGAGACTCCAGCCTCGCTGTTTATCCACTGCAGTCTGATACAAACCAGGCCCGATTCCCACCCATGCAGAGCTCTGCCGCAAGACTGTGACCTCTGCCACCTTCCTTGAATTCCACCCCGTACCGAGCCTGACCTCTGGTCATCGGGCTGCCTGTCATTCAAAGACTAAGAGCCATCTCTACATTTCTTCTGTAACACAACTTACAGCCCCCTCAATGCCTTGCAATGGATAAGGCCGCCCCCTAAAGGAATGGCTTTGGCCCAAGGACCTCCTGGCCAGCTGTGTGGAAGCAGAGCCCCTCTGCTCGATGTCTCAAGCCCCATTGCATCCACCCTGTGTCACACAGGCCTCCTCCAGGGTTTCTCCTCATCTCCACATGGGCCACACCCAGGTACAACGAAGAGACTGCAGCACAATGCCATCAGAAAAGAGGAGGAGGACATGGGAGGCAGCCAACTGGAGGTCAGAGTAAGTCACGGGCTGGCAAGGAAGCAGGAGAGGATCAGGCTGGCAGGGGAGGCCTTGGACAACCTGTGACAGGATGGAGATTTGGCACAGCGAGTGGCGAGGGGGGTGGGGGTAGCGTGGCCAGAGCGATGGGGACATTGGCAGAAGGGAGGAAGGGGTCCAGCTCGTCCTCAGATCCAGGTTGCTTGGGCGAGACATACAGATATGAATGGTGGCAGAAGGGCGTATCAAAAATACAAAAGGATCCTGTGGCCGGCTCTGGCCTGCCGCCCACCCCGAGCGAAGTCTGCTGGTTTCTCGGTTTGGCACAGGTCGATGCTGGAGGGGCCCGCAGCACAGACGTGGCTGGCGCGTGTGTGTGTGTGTGCGCGCACGTGTGTGTGTGTGTCTGTCTCACTGGCTTTATCAAGAACACTTAGTTTAAAATCTTTACAAAGGACCAAACACGGGCATCTCCGTTAGTGTTTAAAGAACTAAAGATCTGCTTTAAAAAATCTCTTTTGGAAAGAAACAACAGACAGAAATTTTCTCAGCAACACGAAGAGCGGGGGTGGGGGTAGGGGTGGGGTGGGGGGAGAGTAGGGGACCAGACAGCATCTGCCGGACCCAGCACCAAGTCCAGGCTCTCCAGAACCCTTCACCAGTACCTTGGGGGGCGGGGCCAGACCACACCTGTCCGGGGCTCCCCAGGCACGGTGCCAGCAGTTCCCAGCAGCCGTCCCTCATGGCGACTCGGCCCTGCAAGAGCAGTTTCCATGGCACTTTGATTGGTAAATCTCTAGTGGTGATGAGAGAATGACAGGTGGGTGACGGCTTGGATGGTGCCTGTCAGAGCCCCTGTCCCCAAGCAGGGTTAACATGGCTCCAGAAGGCCCCACGGGAGCCTCCTTCAGGACAGAAAGCCCCAAAGGCTCCGGATCTCCTTCTGTGCAGGGTGTGTGGCTGGACTCAGGAGCCAAGGGTGGGGTGACTCTCGCCCTTGCTGGGCTGTCCTCCATTGGGCCAGGATGGGTCCCGCTGCCCCTGCTGGGCACGAGGAGAGTCAAAGCACTTGATACAAATGAAATCCCCAAAGAGCGAGCCGGAGGAGCTGGCCATGTCCGCCCCCCGCCACGCCAGGTCCAGTGAGCGTGGGGGATGTGCATGGGAGTGCGGGGCACTTGGGCGGCTATACCCGCGTTGTGGAGTGTGAGTGTGGGAGCCCCGTATTGCTGAAGCTGGCAGCAAAGGTGTTGTAAGGGTGCAGGGTCTGCAGGCCCACCAGGGAGTTGGGGATCATGGTGATCGTGTTGGGCGTCATGAGCGGGATGTCGTCCGGAGAACGGCGTAGAGTGAGCGTGTAGTCCGGCAAGGCGGTGAGACGGAGGGCATCGTGGGGTGGCACGGCCTCACAGTCCCCGTGGTGAGTCTGGTTAGCCTGCAGCGAGGGCATCTCCTCCTCCGGCGTGTGGCCAATGTCATTATTGGTGGTGGCGCGCTGTGGGCTGGGCTGGCGGTGGGTGTCCTGTCGCCGTTTGTCCTTGCGGTAGTAGAGCGCGGCAAAGGCCAGAACGTTGAGGAAGAGAAGCGAGGCCCCCACCGCGATGGTGACGCTCAGCTCGGTGGAATAGTCACGGGGGTTCTCGACCAGCAGCGTGCCTGCCCCGTCCTGCTCCGGATTCCACTTCTCCTGGGAACCCTCACTGGTGTAGGCGGTGGAGATGGCCGGCCGCTTGGTGCTCCAAGTCTTGCCATTGGGCCGACGCGTGATGTGCGAGTTCTGGGTGGTGTCGGGCGGCGGCACCTTGGTGGTGGTCGATGTGTAATGGAACATGTCGTGCAGGTTGTACAAGTGTGGGACCAGGTGTTTCCAGAAGGCGACCTTGGTGGCCCGGTAGTGGTCACGCACTCGTGGCTTGAGGCCAATGTGCAAGTAGAGCTGGTCACGGGGATTATATTTGGACCAAGCCACCTCTTCAAAGCGGTTGGCCTTTGTATGGATGAATTTGGTGTCTTGGGGCACTGGCTTGTTTGGGTCCCTGAAGGAAAGAGAAACAGAGAAAAGAAACCATATGCAGCAGTGTCTGATGGCCAGTGTGGTGATGTGGTTAGATGGTTAGACTAGGATCTGGGAGACCCCGGTTTGAATCCCCACTCTGCCATGGAAGCTTGCTGGGTTGCCTTGGGCCAGTCATGCACTCCCAGCCTCGCCTATCTCAAAAGGCGGTCGAGAGGCTAAATAAAGGAGTGGGGAATGATATCAGCCCCTTCGAGTCCCCATCGGGAGGAAGGTGGTAAGTGAAAGCAATATAAAGCCGATGTAGTCCTCCGGAGGGAAGAAGGCCAACGCCCAGGCCATCAAAATCCCAAAGGAAAGGCACATGTACAAGCTGTGCCCATTCAAGGGAACTGTAAGCAAAACAGATGCCCATAATGCCATTTCTTCCCCCCTGCAGCATGTGTGGCTTTCCAAACAAACTTGTGACTATAGCTAATTTGAATCCCAGGCTGAATTACCTACTGGATATCCACAAGTCTAGTTCCGGGAACAGACACGGATGCCTGTGTGATCTCTCAAAGCATACCTTATTTTAACCCTCAAAGTTATGTCACCAGAGGTCGGCAGACAACAACCTGTTGGTGATCCCCAGCCCTAAGGATGTCTGGCTGTCCTCAGTTAGGGACAAGGCCTTCTCGGTCCTGGCCCCGACCTGGTGGGACTCTCTGCGGAATAACATCCGGGCCCTGCAGGATCTGATGCAATTCCACAGGGCCTGTAAAGCAGAGATGTTCCAGCAGGCTTTTACTTGAGGGCAGCAGTGGGAGATTGAGACTGACACCCTCTTCCTTCCTTCCTTCCTTCCTTCTCCCTCCCTCCCTCCGCCCCACACACCCTCCTTTACCCTGCCATGTGGGACAATGTTGTGCCCAGCAAAGGAGGAATTGTATTGCAGTCTTGGATCAGTTTAATTTACTGTTCTGTTGGTGTTTTTAATTATGCATTAATGGTCTTTTAAAATGTTTTACAAGATTGCAAGTCGCCCAGAGCCTGCTTGCAGGGTGGGCGATTCATAAGACCAATAAAATCAAAATAAATAAAAGTGGCTTTTCTGCGACAGCAATGCTCTCTATAGCATCAGCCAATCATTGCATATGCACAAAGGGAGGACGTTCAGTTTTGCTGTAGCCCACCTCTTGAAAGAGACTAGGCTAGATGTGTGCTTCTGCACAGGAGCTGGCAGTGGGGAGCCGCTGGAGTGCACAGCCTGTACATCGTTAAAAAAACCCCTTGTTGTTCCAACTCCTCCCTCTTCCTTTGCTTACTTTCTGGCAAGTGCAGCCATCTGGAGGAGGAGGGTCAGCATCCCCAGCTGTACAGCACCCCCCTACGCAGTAGTCTAGACGGTCAGAATACAGAAGAGCTGGAGGAAGGGAACCTACCCCGTCTTGGCAAAGTTAGTCCAGTAGGTCATGACCACGGCACTCAGCATGACGTCATTCTTGGAGAAGTTGCAGGGGAAGAGGTCGGTGGGGCCAATCATGGGAATCCCAAAGACGTAAGGCACCTCATCCCCATGGGCAGCATCAGACCAGGCCGGCTTCATGATGCTCTGGCAGTGGTGATAAAAGGCGTAGAAGTAAGTGGGGGAGCCATAGCGGGCATGGAGATCAGCAGTCACCACTGATGGTTCCACCCACTGGTGGTCAGTGAAGAGAGCCACCAGTGTCTTGCGGCGTGTCTCGGGGTTGTCCCGGTCAGCCCAGTCAGTGTACATGAACTTGATGGTTTCGCGCAGAGTGTCTTTGCCCTCAGGGTAGCCATACAGGTTGTCCACAAAGTTGGAAACGGAGTAGTCAAAATCGCTGCCTGAGACCCCGTTCTCTTGGTCTACGACTGACTCCACAAACTTGAGGCCCTCGCCCTGGTTAACACCCAGCATGATGTCATAGTTGAGAAACTCGCCTTGCTCCATCAGGATCTCTGGGTCGTCGGGGATGACGTCCCCATCGATGACGGGCCCAAAGGCCACATGGTAGCGCGCTGGCTGGATGTCCTGCTCCACGAGTTCCTTGGCGCTCTTCTTCCGCAAGCAGTCCACCATGTCCACCGTGTCCAGGACGTTGCAGCCCACCTTGTCGGCCAACATGCTGGTGTATTTGACAGGTTGGTAGTTCACGGCCCAGCTGGACAGTGCTGAGCCGCTCTGAATAATGGCTCGCTGGAAAAGGCCTGCAGGGGAAACACAGGGAAACGCCAGACATGAACAGTCCATCAAGCTGAGTCTAAGGAGCTCTCCCACAGACAAAGGAAACCGGTAAGACACCTCATTTTCTTACCCATCAATCTTCGCCTCTGTAAAAAAAAAAAGTTAAGATATACAGAGTAGGCTGCCTGCAGACTTGTCTTGCCTGTGACATTTCTGAGAACCCAGGAGAGCCCCCCTCCTTCTGGTAAAGCATCCCACTAACTCACCAGGAGAGGGGAAGAAGGGGGGCGGCACGGGAGAGCTAGACTGCCCCCTCTTAGCAGAATCAGGCCAGTCTCGCCTTTGTTCCGGGCCTGGCTGGAGGCAGTGCATTCTGGGCCTGTGGCATTAGCATAAGCCTGCTCCAGTGTCCATTAATCCATCGCCAGCAGCTCCTATGCTCTGGCAGAGCTGAGTCCCATTCCCACCCAACCACCTGCCGCTGTGAACAATCCGATGAGGGACGGCTGGCACAGGCCTACCACTTTCATGCAAGGCTGCTGGAGTCTGGCGGCGAAGGGGTTAAGCCTGTGCCACTTAACCCTGCAGATTCCAGTTAGCACAGTCCTTACTTCCTGCCCAGCTGGGCCCCTGTTCTGTGCCAATGCGGGCTCGGAGAGCAACACATTCCCCAGTGGCACAAAGGAGCCTTTTTGCTGGAGGGAACATGAGAGGCAGGGGACGCTGGGTCTAGGAAGCGGGCCCACAAAGGCCTTGGGGCTGGCAGAGGAATGCTGGGCCCTGGGCCAAGGCCTCTTCCAGGCAGCTTGTCCTTGGAATACAAAAAGGCCCCAGGAAACGCAGCCTCTGCAGCTGAGACAGGGGGAAGGGGGCAGGGGGCACTGTTCCCCCAGCAGCAAAAGGCCCAGGATCTTGGCCTCCGCTCTCTGCACAGGGGCCTTTGCACATGCAGAGAATCACGGCCATTCCGACTCACCCCACCACCCCAAGTGAAGAGGGAGAACCAGCTACTCTTTTGCAAGCAGGCACGGAAGGAATATCTATTTTTAGTTGCTTTCTGCAAAAAAAAAAACCCAAACCCAAACCCATCCAGCTGTGTCTTCGCTTAATGTTAACAGGTTCCCACCTATGTTCCTCTAGTTCACTTGTGAAAAGTGATGTGTATTTGGAGGGGGGGATAAGTCAAAAGGATTGCTGCTTTCTCAGGACCCCTTCACTGAGTCTCAGGGTATGCCTGAATCAGGCAGTTCTAAGTAGGGTTATGCATCTGAAAAATGTAGCCAGTACTTTCTGAGGTCCATCACGGCACATCCTAGCAAGTGCGGCGTACAGTGGCCAAACTGGGCACCAGAAATGATCCTGTTTCAGCTCTTGTCTCAGCCACACACTCACTTAAGCAAGGCATTTTCTCAGCCCCCCAACTTCAGTGTAGAGTTAATACTGCCAAACTATTTTACAGCGCTTGCTGTAAAAACTACAAGATGACAACTACGTAAAGTGCTCTGAGCACAAACAGCACCCGTGCATGTGGCACATTCTCCTCCTAGTCTGGGTTTCTTGGTGTGCAAAGTTAGCACCTCCTGAAGCAAGGGGCTCAGTAGTGAAGAGAAGGAGCAGTGACCTGTGGAAGACCCTTGTTCCAATCTAAACTTAGCAAGGAATTTAATGGGTGGTCTTCTCCCTCATCCTCTGCTCTCCTTTCAGTATGGGAACGAAGGTTTACAGAGCTCTGGTAAAAATGACCAGTGCGTACATGTCGTGTTTTAAACATTCAGAAGCCACTATATACACACAGAATACATACCTGAAGTGCTACTTTATTATTCCGCATTCATATTCCCTGCCATGTCTTATTCCTGCCCAACGCCCAGTTGCTCATTTGAGCTGCCTGCACAAAAACTGACCTCTTGCCTGTTCCTCCTGCCTAGCCCCTGGTCCAAATGCCCCTGCTTCAGCCACTTGCCCATTGCACCTTCTTCAGCAGCTGACCCGTCACAAATTGATACCCTTCCTAGTGGCCATGCCCCTGCAGGAAGTCAGCAGGATCCACCTAGACCATGATAGGTGACCAACAGGCATATATAGCACGTGTCCACTATGGCACTAAGTGTCGAGAGCCAAAATAGGTTGTCTTTGTCCCATATCTTGGAAGTGCCAAGAGAACAGGGCCACCTGCCCATCTAATAGTTGCCAGTCATGTATTATATGGTTCATTAGTGTTAACAGCAGAGAACGGCACAAGCATTCCACCCCCTCTCCCCCACTTTCTTGCTTACCCACCCATTCCTAAGGTACGGGATGCATCCCCTTTCTTGGTGCTTATTTGCTGTGACTCATCTTGGGCCTTTGCCTGGCTGGATTCAGTCCTGACATCATTGTGCCATTCCTGTCTGCACATCTTTAGTCACACATAACGGCACTCCATTTCCTGTAAACTTGCCCTTTCATTTTCAGGCTGTTAAAAATCTCCTTGTACAACCACCAGGGCCTCGTGGGATTCTTCTGGATTGTCCTTTCTGTCTCCGGATCCCCTCCCCTGCTTTGTTTTTCTGTGCATAAGACCCAATTCACCAGTTCACTGAAAGATGTTCTAGGGAAGCCCTTGCTCCTAACAGCACAGTCATGGGAAACTACAGAACAACATGCTTTGTTGTGAAATTCAGCACTGCAATTTTACCTTCTCCTGTGTACACTGGCTTCACTGGAGTGACATTTGTGCTTCCCAATTTTGTTTCGATTGTTTTGACTTTCATATTCAGTACAAGGCTTTTGGGGGGTTGTATGTTTTGCTGTCATTGCAAAAAGCACACATTCCAAAATGATCTCATGGCCACCAAGTTGTCCAGCTCTCTGTCAGATGCAGAATCCTACCAAAAAGTTATGCTTGCCCAGAGACAGCTGCACCTTCACTGCGCTGGTGGATACTCTTGAATTCACCAATGTAGTCTGGTCTACCTTTTGATGGGGGGGGGGGGGTGGGGGGAAGCGTACAACTATACTAATCCAGCCAAACGCTTCTCTAAGCTGCTGCTAAAAGCCTTCAAGGGTAAAATTTCCTTATGCCCCTTGGTAGTCTTCCCCAGTGCTTTTCTTTGCTTATGTTTGGGAAATGCTTCCCAAGGTCCAGTCTGTAATGTAGTCGGCTAGCGCAACACAGTTTGCTGCACAGAAAAACTGCAGTAGTCCCAACTTGCTGCTTCCACTGAGCCCACAGAGACAACCATGCTTGCACACAGAGGACCATGTACTGGCAGCTGCTGCACAGTGAAATTGAAATTCTCCTTACTGCTCTGTAGGATGAGACATATAAGCAGGCTAAAGGTAAAGGTAAAGGTTCCCTCGCTCGAAAGCCAGTCGAATACGACTCTAGGGTTGCGGTGCTCATCTCTGTTTCAAAGCCGAAGAGCCAGCGCTGTCCGAAGACGTTTCCGTGGTCATGTGGCCGGCATGACTAAACACCAAGGCGCACGGAACACTGTTACCTTCCCACCAAAGCGGTACCTATTTATCTACTTGCAATTTCTTGCTTTCGAACTGCTAGGATGGCAGGAGCTGGAACGAGAGACGGGAGCTCACTCCGTCATGCGGCGCACTCGGGTCTCGAACTGCTGAACTACCGACCTTCCACAACCTGCAGTTCAGCGTCTTACCCACTTGAGCCACCGCAGCTCCTATAAGCAGGCTACCCCAGGATAATTTGATTGCCTGTGCAAGCTCTCTGTTCACATCCTACCAAGTGGTAAGGGGAAACACGCAGACGTGTTAAAATGGTCTGTATCTTCCCCTCCCCCACAACCTTTACTCCTTTCCCACAATAGGTGGTTGTTTTAGTTCTTGATGTAGCTATTTGGTATTTTCGTGACTGGCTTATTTTGCTTCACTGCTCACTGGGACCCTTGTCCCAAACAGGCTCAAATCTGCACCCTCCAGCCTCCTTAGTCTTTGCAATGGTCAATCAAAGCTGTTTTTGCTGGGACAACATCAGAAGCCGGGGTCTCTCTTTTAATGTAGAGTGGCCGAGGAAAGCATTCCAGCTCCGCTATTTTTATTCCATCCCCCTCTCCAAGGGCATCCCCAGGCTATTAACAAACCCACAGCGGGCCACCTTCTCCCCGGGCGTCTTCTCCTCCACCGCCTGGCCCAGAGGGTCTGCATATCTCCCCTGCCTCTGGGGGCTGCCACATGGCATGCATCTTCCTGCCAGGCTCA
Source organism: Gekko japonicus (assembly GCF_001447785.1). Taxonomy (NCBI): domain Eukaryota; kingdom Metazoa; phylum Chordata; class Lepidosauria; order Squamata; family Gekkonidae; genus Gekko; species Gekko japonicus. The sequence continues at coordinate 561,257 of NW_015164664.1, read as the reverse complement.
TTATCAAGCAAACAAAGGCGTGATCCCCATCTTGAGCAACAAGCTTTTTTCCTTCTTTAATAGGCTGCACAACAGAATGAGCAGAGTCCCTCCACCTGCACACTGATTAACAAGCATCCGTAGGGCAGCTCTGGGGCCAGGCCTCCACTCTGCAGGCAGGAGTGCACTTGAAGCTTTAGCGCATTAGAACAATGGAGAGAGAGGACGCAGTCCCGGATGCAGTGTCTGAGCTCCCACCTTTCAGCACACAAATGCACCACCCCCTCCCCAAGCATTCTAGATGATCCTTGATTAATATAGCCATCTGCCCTTGCTGCACACTCATCTCATTAATTCAGCTTCCATTTATATATTCCACCAACACACACAGACACACATACCTCCGAAGATCCCCAGTAGCGAGAGACACATTCTTGGGTACAGAAACAAGAATGTGCGCTCCCACTTGCAAGCCTTCTGTCAAATGGAAGACAGAGGAATGTATAAGGCTGCCTAGCACTGAGTCAACCCATCGGTCGAGCTGGCCCAGCACTGTGACTGGCAGCTGCTCCCCAGCAGAGGAAGGCCTCTTTCAGCCAAGCTACCCAAGAGCCTCTTAATGGGGATGGATTGAACCCAGGTCCTCATGCATTCAAGGAAGCTGTAGCAGTTTCACGATGATTTCACCATTACTCCCTCGAATGGCCACCTTCACTGGACAAGGGCGTTACATGAAGGTTAGCACAAGGGACCACTCGCAGGCAAAGGTGGGGTCTCTCCAAGCATGCAGGGGGGGAATCATTTTGCAGATTTAAGAAGCTCCCCCTCCATCCTTCACTAGCTTGATGAGGACCAAGCAAGTTCATTATCCTTGAAATTTTGGAAACAGCTGGGAGTCAGTTAAAGGAAAGACCGGTGTGTGTGTGTTTGTGTGTGTGTGTGTGTGAAGCAGAGGGAGAAGGGGAAACTGGTTTGTTCAAGCTATTGAGAGCATATAATATCCCAGAGAAGGAGGTTTGGGGAGGGGAGGGGAGGGGAGGGGAGGTTTCCCAATGTTTTATCTCCCTACAATATCTCGCAGGTCCCCAACTTGTATGGTCTACTGCTAAGCCCTGGACTCTGCCCATAAAAACCTCCTCTCCCATGGCCCGTGTTTCATACATAGTAATGATCATCATCTTGCACCCTATTTTCTTATCTTCAGTCACAAACCGTTCGAGTCATTTCAGGAAAGCATACAGTCACCCAGGGCAATGAGAATGGAGGGGAGTCTTGCTGGCGAGGGGAAAGGCAGGAGTCTTTCGCTCTATTTCCCTATGGCTGCCGATCCACCAATCTCAAATAAGTCAATGAAGCAATGAAATTAAGAAGACTGAAGCATAAGCTGCCTCTGGTTTAGTCAATTTCAACCCCAAGGGAAAGGTTGAAATGCTCTTGAAGGGTGAGGGGAATTGTTGAGGAAGACATTGCTTTTTCCTAATTTTATTCAGCCTTTTAAAAAGGGTTCCACAGTCTCTGATTCAGTAAAGAGGATAGATACTCAGCCTTTACTGTGTTACATTGAACAAAGCTAATCAAGGCATGGGGGGGGGGAACCATCACCAATGAGGTTACTGACACAGTCCAATAGGGGCCAGTGACCTTTGTACACAATCCAGTGGCTGTTGTCCTGAAACAGTTCCAGCAAGGAGAAAACTGGGTTTGGCTGGTTCCCACATTGTGCCTGATGACCCAGACTTGAGTTCAGTTTGCCATTGTCTGGTAGCACCAGCCTCATCATGTCTACTTAGCTTGGAGGTCCTATTGCTCAGATGGTTGGGTTCCCTCCAGTCTCAAGATGCATTTTTTCCCCAGACCAGGATTTATATGCGGGCCAGAGAACACATCCTTTAGCTTGGGTGCAGCATGAGTTAGCCCTACAGACCTTTAAATAATAATAATAATAATAATAATAATAATAATAATAATAATAATAATAATAGCAGCAGCAGCAGCAGCAGCAGCAGGTGCTTTGTTTCAGACTCCTTTAGCTATGGATGATGAATTTCCAGCGCCATTTACAAAGTCACTTGGAATGCGGATGTGACCTTCTGCTGCCAAGTGCAAAGAACAGAAGCATCTCGCAGTGGGCTTGTCCTGCAGCTCTTATCCTTAGTTTTGAAAAATGCCTCTGCATCAGATTTAACCCCTCTTGGCCTTTTGCCATTTCATGGGCAATCAAGTTGCTTCCCATCATTGCAACTGACTTCTCCCTTTAGGCCAGTTTCACAGCTGCCTGTTCTCAGCGCTGTGCTTCTGTCCTTCTGGATCCAGTTGTGGCTACCCCGTGCCTTGAGAGTTTCTTATGTCCCCTTCAACTAATGTCTGGTAGGAATTTGAACCTGTCCAACCACTCAAGCCACCCTCATGCCTGGTTTTTGTTCTGTTTTGTTTCTTGCTACATACAAAGCCATCTCCCTGTCCATCCATCCTTTCCTGGACCACTCAGACTGGAGATGCACTATTTTGCATGTAGGGTTTTGGCGTCAGTCTCCTAAAGAATTGTCCTTATTAAAGACATGCAAATGTTTTTACAAGACTTCTCAGAAGTGGGGTGCCCTGAAGCTGTGACTTAGTTTAGATAGAACAGAGGTTATGATATTTGGAAACACTGAAGTTCTAAAGGGAATTAAGGTAATATTAACTGACCATGAGGGAAGTTTTGAAGCCCTTTTGGACCCTTTATCATTATTTGAAGTATACTGAGATATTCACACACCTTTCTTCAGTTGCATCTTATCCATAAATTATCCTCTCCTCTGGGTGCAACCAAGCGAGCCATGTTAACTTGTAACCCTATGGGTGGACTAGTGCAATGTGCTGACGTAAGGGCTGCCCTTGAGGACAACTTGGCGGCTGTTTGCCTTCTTACAGGTACTAGGCATCATGAGCATTTTATACTGGTATTATAGATAACTGATGGCTATAAGTTTGCTTGGAGGGAAGGCGTCATGGTATAGCCCAATCTCAGCAGATCTCAGCAGATCTCAGCAGATCTCAGCAGATCTCAGCAGCTAAGCAGGGTTGGTACTTATAAGGGGGACCACCAAGGAAAACTCTGTAGAGCAATGCAATGGCAAACCACTTCTGCTTCTCACTTGCCTTAAAAGCCCCTTGCTGGGATCACCATAAATTGGCTGCGCCTTGACGGCGCTTGACACCCACACACGAGTTTGCTTCTATTAAGTGCCATTCCCCCCTCCGCCCCTGTAAAGCATTTCAACCTGACCCACATATATGAAGGACCATCTCTCCCGGTACCAGCCTATATGCCCGCTTAGACCTTTCCACCAACCGTTTTTACTTATCAACTTGACCACAGCTGCATCCACATTGCATTGCTGCCACAATCACTGCAGTGAGCAACTGGATTTTCCTGTCCGGACAAGACAATCCACAGCAATTGCTGCCTCAGGAGACAGGGCCAACCACAAAATGGCAGGGAGAGTTAGGCAGAACTCTCATAAGAACTCTTCAGCATTTATGGCAGGAGCCCTGTCCAACACAAGATGCCTTTCAATCTGCACAGCTGATCTGATCTCCAGTGGCCAATCAGAAGCCCTGCTGGGTTCTAGCCCCACCTGGCCCTGCCCACTTTTAAAAAACATCTGACCAGCACAAAGAAAGGTGCTGGCAGCTGCCAGGGCACCCCTAGGCACCACCACGTAAGGGCCTGCAGGCTAAGGTAGACCATTGGCATGACTCAGTGTGAAGCACCTTCATGCTATAATCTTTAAAGTAAATTCTCAGTTCCTCTCTGGGCTCTTCTCTGCCTCCATGCTGGAGTATTTTAATTTTAATATATATATTAAGGAACAGAGTGTGTGTGGAGGGGAGGGCTTTGCACCACTGCACTGCCTTCAACAAGATTCCTTGTTAATTTCATCTGCCCTTTGGAAGATAAACTCAGACATTTCATGATCCCAGTACTTCATTATCTCCCCCCACCCCACCCCACCCCGGGGAACACTTTTCGCCAACTGATGTATTGCAAGAGTATGGGTGCAGATGCAAACAAACAAACAAAAATAATTAAAAAACAAAACCAAACCTTGAACCCTGAGATTCCGGGAGGACAAAATGCATCCAAACGGCAGAGGCAGACAGAAAAGCACCGCCTCTCTTCATGTGTTTCTATAGCCTGGCTTCCAGCTCAGAATGGGTAGAAAAGCCCAGGAATTTGGAGGAGGGGGTGAGCCTCTTTCCAGCCCCCCTAGTAGATGCAGCCCTGGCAGACTGAGGGGGAGGGGGCTGTTCTCTTACCTTCAGAGTGATGTGATAGGGTGAGCAGGCTAACACAGGAGGCGCCAATGCCTGAGCCAAAGACCGTGATACGCAAGGGGTCACCACCAAAGAAGACAATGTTTTCACTGATCCAACGCAGCGCCTGGATCTGGTCAAGCAGCCCGTAATTGCCCTTGGCAGCCTGGTCCCCAGTACTCAGAAACCCTGTGGGCAAGCAGACGGTGATCGTGTGAGAGGTCACCAGGTCCAAGATGACTCAGACCCATCCCCACCCTCCCTCCTCCCACACAGGGCATGCAGCCAGTCCCTTTGAGGCAAAGTCCCATAAAAATCTGTTAGCAGTAGCTAAAAATGCCCTCAGGAGTACAGCTCATCCAGTTGGGACCCTGAAGTACAGGAAGGGCTGAGGCACAGGGGTCTCCCCTGGCAGACCGGGGAAGTCCTTTTCAGGTCCACAATGATGGAAGGGTCCCAGGTCAGTTCAGGCTGACTACTGGAGCCAGCTGTGAGGGAAGAAGGGCCCCTCAGCCTTTGCTGTGGAGCGTAATGTATGAGCCACACCGCTGGTTTAGTTGGCTATTTTCTGCACCTGCCCAGCCATTAGTGGCAATCGGGTCATCTTGATTGAGCATCATAAGCACAGCCTGCCATCTTGCTCAGCCCATATTCAAAAGGTTTGCAGTGGGGGAGCTACTGAAAGCCTATTACCCACAGGCAGGGACAGAAAGAATCCGTCTGCAAGCAGAGGGCAGAATATACACGGCATCCTCAGTGTGACTCCACAGGGACGTCTCCCCCACATTACGGGAGTTTTGAGATACTTGATAATGTTCGATTCGTCAAGCATCTTGAACGTTTGCTTTGTTCCAAGCTTCTCTCAATAATGTTTAGTAGAGTGGCACATAAATTTTTAAAAGCGTAAAGAAGAAACTAAGGCCAGCCTCACCCTCCTTCCTTGTGATGTACCGGAGGGAGGGGGAATCAAAGCATTTTTGGAGTTGGGCCATTTTTTTTAGAGTTCCCACTGCAGACTGAGAACAGTATCGCAAATTGCCTCCAAGCACAGCTAGGAGCACTCCGGCACTCACAAAGTCAGAATAGGCACAGTCCCCCTTCTGCCACTGAGGGAGCATACCCCACATGGGACCAGGATACTGGGGAGGGAGGTAACAGAGAGTGCTCCAGGCCAGAATGGCAAAAGAATCCTCCAGCAAAGTGGACAGATCCTGCCTGGGGTAGGAGAAGCCCTCCCAACCCACTCTGTGGAGCGTTGTCCCAGGGAATCGGTAAAGCGGCCCCAGAGGGCTTGCCTATCCGTTTCCAGAGGCAGTGTGGCCGCACCCTTGCGGGGACATGGAATACTCCCGTTGGTGCAGCTCATTAGCGGCACTCGCCAGGCAGCGCAGGAGGAGGAGATGGGTAAACATGGTTATTCAATATTTAACTGCAGATCAATATTTGCTCTCCACTGTGCCAGGATGTGCAAATGAAACAGAATTCCCAAGCAGGGACCGCAGCTAAGCTGCTCGGCTGGGCTTTGGTAAGCGGGAAAATTATGCTGGAGATAAGGTATAAATGGGTAAGAGTGAGGCCAGAAGGAACTTTAGTGTGGAAATGATCACGTACAGATTGGGGGTGGGATTAACACCCACAACCCAGCATGGGGCAATTTTTGACAGGCACAGATTTGTCTTAGTATGTCAGCAAGGCCAAAGTCAAGAAACTAGAAAGGGGCAATGTTCCACTACCAGGTGGGCCACCCACCCTGCAGGCCAGCCAAGGTCTCCTGCCCTGCTCATGGAGCTGTGGGTCAGAGCAGCTCCAATACTTGCTTCCCAGCCACCTCATGCCGCTTCAGGGTTGCCAGCCTCCACGCGGGGCCTGGAGATCTGGAATTAACAACTGAACTCCAGACTACAAAGCTCAGTTCCCCTGGAGAAAATGGCTGCTTTGGCATAACACCTCCTTGAGATGTCCCCTCCCCAAACCTTGCCCTCTCCAGGCTCCACCCCCAAATCTCCAGGAATTTCCCAACCTGGAGTTGTTAACCCTACATCACTGTCTAGCAGCAACTCTGGCCCCTGCACCCCCAGTCCAACTGGTGTCTTTGGCTCCCTACCGAGCACTCCAACACGGTAGTTGAGGGTGATGACGATGACGTTGCCATAGCTGGCCAGCACACTGCCGTCAATCATGTTGCCTGTCCCTTCCATGTATGAGCCACCGTGGATGTACACCATGACCGGCTTGGCTCCGCTGTCTCGGATGTCTGCAAGGGGGAGAAGCTAGAGAGAGGACTCTGACAGAACTTCTTGGGTACCTCCAGCCCACTGGGGCCGTTTGTGGGCAGTTCCTTGCAAGGGGTTAGGGAGGAGGTGTTGTCCACTCATAGCACACACCCGCGCACATGTGCGCGCTCACACGCACACACACACACAAGACCCAGCCAACAGAGACCCAAGGCCATTCCTCAGCCTGGGAATTTCCAACTTCTTGGGGGCAAGCACAGCTCCCTCCCCACACAGCAAGGCAGCCAATGTGAGAAGACCCTGAGGGCTTGCAGGTGTCATGGGCCAGTCAACACCCCCCTTTCCAAGCCAGGCCCAGTGGAAGAACACACCCAACACTGGTCAAACAGAGACTATAGAGTCAGGGCCAAGACAGCACCTCAGAAAGCGTTTGCAATTGTGTCTCCTGAGCGGAGGTGCAAAGTGGCTGGAGAAACTGAGCAGGAAGAACCAGCTCATGTTCTGCCCCTCTAGAAGACTCCACAGTCTTGAGATGCTTATGCCAATCACAGACGTATAAGAGGAGTGTAGGGGGAGTAGGTTATGGGGAACGCAGAGACACTGTCCCCTCTTGATGGGGATGAAGGGATGCACTGGGAGGGTAGAAACAGGCAGGTATGCTGTAGGTCTCAGAGGTGGAAGGAAAGGGCTGGAGGGGTTGGGCTATCTCCTTCTGCCAAGCAAAACTCCTTTTCTCCCCAGATCCCTGCCAGCAAGGGGACCCTTTTTGGTTTGTACCAGCTAGATCCTGTCTTGCTCAGTCTTCATCTCTTTCCCCCCCCTCTCTCTCCTTCTCTCCCCCTCCCTCTTAGCAGGTGCTGCCCCTGAAGAACTACATGCCCACCTAGGGCAGCCTGAACTGGGAGGTGGGAGGCTTCTGTGTGCCTCCCCCACCCCAATAAGGAGCCCCTGCCCCACAGTACTAATCAGGCCCACTCCAGCAGCACTGCCTAGCCACGCTGGGCCCGTGTTTCCAGGTTGCCAAGGTGGGCCGGGCTCACCAGACCCCATCTATACACAACTGTGCCCTGAAAGGCAGAGGGCAAACAGCCAGGTCCACACATCATCCCAAGGATGGACTTTCTGTCGACAGGGAGAAGGTGCTTATCACATCCTCCATATCAACCTAGGAAAGCCCAGTAAAATCCTGAAGAAGTTGGGCAACCAAAAGACCCCATGTGGGTGTAGCCAGACACCCATTCCTGACATGCCCAGTGACCCAGCACAGCCACAAAGTTAGCACATTAGCAGAGAAGCAGTGGCATGCATGGATCTGCCCTTGCAAACAAGAACACCGGCTAAGTACACTCGTCAGTATTTAAAGAGCCAAAAAGGCTCCGGTAAGGTCACAGCTCAAGGTGGCTGGACAGGGGGGAATCTGTTTTGCCTGGAAAGGCCAGGTGCTGGGAGGGAGCAGAGAGCAGGGAAAGAATGCCAAAGCCCGATCTTCACCACTCCTGACCCCCAGCAGCTCTTGATGAGTCCAACCTCTGCCCTCTGTTCTGCGTGCTAAATTGACAAGATGTCATTTGGTTTTCAGGCACAAAAAATGATAAAACTATGAGGAATCCCACTGCTCCCACAATGCTTGCTGCCAGTAATGTGGACAGGTGGGGGACTTCAGCCAAAGATGCAAGCTCAATGGGCTCCCATACTCCTACCCCATTGCATTAAGGGCTTCCTTTAAACAGCCTCTCCTTTTGACCCCTCCATGGTACAGAATGTTCCCACTTGGCTTTCCTTCCCTCGACTCTGGAACTCTGGGGAGACAGAAGGACTCCTACATTGACCTCTCAAACCCCAGCTGATGCTTCAGTGCCCTGACAGGGGTTGGGAACACCTAGGGATTTGCTTCAGGGACAAAACAGCTGCCTAATGGGAGTGAAGCCATCTCAAGGAAGACAGCTAGGACTTTCAACGGTTTCTTCCTGGCATTTGCTGCATTCACAGTTTCTTGAGCTGGGTCTGGATGGCATTTCCCCAAGGTTCTTAAATAATTCTGATAAGAAGTTGTTGATCTCCTAACAAAAATGCATCTGACAAAGAGAGCTGTGTTTCTCGAAAGCTTATACTACAATAAAGTTTATTGGTCTTAATGGTGCTACTGGGCTTTTTGCTTTTTAACAATAATATGCAACTGAAATCAGCCTCCTTGAAGATCCTGAAAGACTAGAAATAAGCAAATTTAACACCAATATTAAAAGAGGTTTCAAGGGAAAGCAGGGAATTATGGACTAGTTACCCTAACGTTTGTCCCAAATAAACTGGTGCAAACCAATATCAAAGACAGAATTATTAATTATACAGAAGAACAAGAGGATAGAAGAAGCCAATTATGTTAGGAATAATTGGGAAAGAGACTCAAAACAAAGTGTGTATTGTAATGCCACTATAGAGATCTAAAGTGCAGAATATGCATTTGGAATACTTGGGTACACTTCAGGTTTCCCCCCATCTGCAAAAGGATATTGTAGAACTGGACCCAATGCAGAAAAGGGAGACCAAAACAATTACAAGGAAAGGCTTAAAAATCTGGAGTATTTTAGTTTATGTATTTTAAGATAGACAATGAAAGGGGAACATTATAGGTCTACACAATTACCCATCATGTGATGGAAGTGGATGCCAAGAATGTTTCTCCGAGAAACAAAAGAAAATGTTTCACACAATGCATAATTAATCTATGGAATTCACTACTAGAAGATGTGGTTGTGGCCTCTTAGTCTTTTTAAAAGGATTAGACAAATTAATGGAAGATATTCTATTGTTCACTTTTAAGACCATTTTGGATAGATGGAACGTCCTTGTTCAGAGGCAGTGTACCAGTTGCTGCAGAGCAGCAGCAAGGGAAAGCTTTTATTGCCTTCAATCTCTGTGTGCCTTAGGGGAGCATCTGAGTGTCCATTGTAGGAAACGGCAACCTCAATGAACTTTCAACTGATCCAACAAGGCTCTTCTTCAGCTCCAACTCCGAGGCTGCTTTTCAGATTAACAGGATGAGGCTTTTTATCCACCCTCCACGTAGCAGCTGATCAACCACTTCACACAGTCCTGGCTGGAGCTCTCTTGTTATGCAAACGCGATGCCCATCAATCCAGAGAGATGCTTATCTCTTATGATACTGATGGAAGGGGGTGTGTGGAATGAGTTCTTTTGTGTTCTCCAGAGAGCAAGTTAACACACGAGGAGTGGGCTGCTCCATCACCAGTTGGTCCCATTTGGAGGCAGCTCCGTGGCATGAGGGGGAACGAATCTGTGACACCTGCTTACATAGTAGCTGTCTCCCGTAAGTGAATGGGCTAATGCTGTTAAAAAGATAATCACAAATCAATCTGGACCATTCCACATGTGATTGCATTCTCCTAACAAGTTGGCCACTGCCCCAGTACATTCTGCAGTTCAGAAACATCCTGAGGGCTTCGCAGCAACTCACAGGCTAGGGGGAAGCCCCGGGGCAGTCTCTGACCTCTCCAACACCCTCAGCACAGCTCACAGTCATGCTGAAGGATGACTTCCTCTGCCACACTCCGGGGGCTGTCCAAGCGGCTGCACAGGCACACCTACACCAGAACGGTAGTGGCACAGAGCTGCCCATTCTCTTTACGAGACAGCACCCCTTCTCCTAGAGATTTCCTCTGATGGATGGAGTGACTGCTTTCCTATCACACCTGCCTGTGGGAGAAGAAAAGGGGTGCCTGCCTGCCCCACCTCTCAAGATCAGCAATGCCTTGTAGGGTGTATGCAGTTGCCCCTCTTGCCAGCAGCCCTGAGGAGGCACTGACCAACACTGCCTCCAAAAGGGAACACGGTGTATCTGAGGGGTTCAGGTTTGGCACCCAGGCACCGTTGCTTGTTCTAGGGAGAGGCCAGAAAGCACAGCACAGAGCGGCACCAGCCTCCTCCCTTCCAGGGTTCAGCCTAATTCCCAAGAGTGGCCAAGAGAGAGAAAGAGAGAGAGAGAGAGAGAGAGCACATGAGCAACAGGAAAGGCAGTGAGAGAGAGACACGTCAGCAGCAGCAGCAGATTCTGGGTGCTCCTTGTCTGAGCCTGGGCTGCCCCCGTCCCACATGCATGCCCCCTGCAAGCCGGCAGGCCCCTTGGCCTTCGGGAGCCCAGGGCCACCCTGTGTGTGGTGGTGATGGTGGTGGGGAATCCGGAAGGGGAAACGTCTTTGGTCCAAATAGTTTCTTTCTGATCAGTGGTGGAGAAGAATGCTGGCGGGAAAGACGGAGCTGCGGGCCCCTTGCCTCGCTTCACTACCTGCTCCCCGTGCTGCCCAAGAGCCCAGCCCATTCCCCCAAGCGAGAGAAGGCCAGCAAGCCCCTAAGTGGCCGTACCACAGCTCCGTGCCCCCTCCCCCCTCTCCCCACCCCCGTGGAAGAGGAGGACGAGGCTCAACGAGGGTCACCATCCCCTTCCCATGCAGCCGCTCGGTAGCACAAGGAGACAGAAAGACACAAAGAGCTGGGGACTTCCCAGGATGGCAGCAAATGGAGAGCGCACATGAGAGAGCGTGAGAGAGCGGGTTCATGCAGCAACAGCCACCTGGCGCACACAAATACCTTCATCTTCATCCCCGTCATTATCCGCTAAGTCCTCGCCCTGTTTCTTAGCGCTGGAGCCTGGGGACCAAACATGAGGAGACAAAACAAAAAAAGAAAGAGAAGAAAGAAAAACAAAAACAGGAAGAAAAAAAGAAAACAAAAGAGAATTCAAAAATAGCATGATTGCAGAGAAGGTGGGCACGTTACCTGGGCAGCGCTCGGGATCCGCTAAGCATAAACTTGCCCCACTGACCTCCAAAAGCAGCACTGGGGGGGGGACTGTCCATGGCGGCTTCCCTTCCCCCATTCCCGGGGGTGCGGGTAGCATGAGAAAACAGGACGAAGCAGCCTTTCTGTTTCATGGGGTCCATCTGGACGGCAGGCCTGAGGAAGGTGGGAGCTAGACCCCACACGGGGCTCTCCAGCAGCCAGCCTGCGGTCCCTCTCTTCCTGTGGGGGAAACACCAGGACTGGCAGCCAAGGTTAGGATGGCACCTTGACAATGTCAGCCGACAGCTCCCAAGAAACTGATGCTAAGGAAGTGGCACAGTCGCCTTTGCTTAGGGAGGCAGCACGGAGTGGTGATTTGTGGGCAACGGGGCATGCTGCCCTGTGGTCAGGCTGGGGAGCTAAATGCACTCAGAGTAACTGTTTACTTGCACACATGTGGTGGGGAGAAGACCCTTGACTGCCCATTGCTGCAGGGTTTGGACACTGTGCACGCACAATTCCAGTCTCGATGTGTGGACCTCTCTGGGGTGTGCATATGTGTATGCACGTCAGTGTGAATGTGCTCACATGCATGTGACAAGAGTAGGCTATCCTAGAAAGGGACAGAGGGCCCAGCATCCCACCTCCCCAGAGTCTCTCTGTCCATCTCCTCGTTATTCACCCCTTGGGTGTCTGTAATGCTCGGAAGAGACAACACTTAGATTTGGCAGCAAAGGACACATGAAATCTGCCATCAAGGAAAAGCATTTAAATTGCTGTCCCTTCAAGGAAGGCAGGCAAGTGGCTGTTTAAAGGAATCAGGAAAGCGCCAGCCACTTCTCCAGACTGGCACCTGGCAAGTTAAGGGAGGGCTCTTGGCAAGTGGGTGCTCGCAATGCCAAGAATGGCTTTTAGGCTTGACTGCCTCTCTCCTGAACATTCTTCGTATGCTCTAGAAAGCTGTGAGAAGCAATTATACACCCTAATCAGCACAGCATCTTAATTCACGTCCTAATTTTTTTTTGGGGGGGGGTCCTTTTTGACTGCATCCTTAGAAGACCTCCCCCACACAGAGCAGTTCCCTAGCTTCCTCCTCCTGAGCTAGCCCAAACTTTCTGAATAAAGACAGCCAAGGTGGTTCTCTGCCTGAATTGGCAGTGCTCACAGGAGACAGCTGGAAGCAGACCCCTGGTTAATCTGGCAGCAGTTGCTTGCTTGAAAAATACACGTTGAAGGACGTTCAATGAAGAACTGTTACGACAGAAGAGCCATGAACAAGTACAGTCCGTGAGGCTTCTGCCCAGAACTAACCTACCGTCGTAAGCTTCTAGGGACCAGTGATCTCCCCCCTTCTACCAGGAAGGCAGACAGACAGAAGGCAGTGCAAGGCCTTAATCTCTAGGTTTAAAGATCCACACAAGAGCAGAGGCCAGCACGCCTCCACACACACTCACTCACTCACTCACTCACACACACTCACACACACACACACACACACACACACACACACACACACACACACACACACAGAGGTCATGGTGACTTCAGCCCCACTGCCCTGGCTGGAGGAGGCCACCTATGCCAAACCGCATATAGGCTTTGAAGCAAACCACATTTTTTTTGGTATTTTTGCATTTGTGTGTGTGTGTGTGTGTGTGTGTGTACGCATGCTCCCATCCAAATACTTGACAGGGTCGGCCCTGCTTAGCTCCCGAGATCTGAAAGTCTCGGCAACCTCTGGCGACTCCTACTGGGGCACAGAGGACATTCAGAGAAGTGGCCTGATAGCCTGCCTCTGGCCTCCCAGCCCTGGTATTCTCTGGAGGTCTCCCATCCAAATACTTGACAGGGTCGGCCCTGCTTAGCTCCCGAGATCTGATGAAATCGGGCTTGCCGGGGCTATCCAGGTCAGGCCGCAAACCATGGTGATTCTTCAGGCTGCAGACAATCAGGGCCAGAAACAGGCCAGGGTAACACCAAAGGTGCTTTCCATTACCAGAAAGCTGCACAAGAAGGGCTGGCTGTCTGCCCCCAAAGTCTGCATGTCTCATCCCACGCAAGGGGACCTGTGCAGGAGTGGCCACGAGGCAGGCACTAAGACTCCACAAAGTCGGAGGGAAGGAGATAGGCTGGGGTGAGAACAAAGCCTTGCCTGGACCAAACAAAGCTCTCCTGTCTCTGCTCGCTCAGATTCCAGGCCTGCATGGTAACCATGGAGACCAAGGCAGACTCTGTATTTCCCATTCAGAAGCACAGAATCTCTCCCCCCATCACCACCACCAGGGCCCTCTGTCCTGGCATTGCTGGGGACAACACCCTCTTCCTGCCTCTGCTCCCTACCCCCACCCCAGGTTAGAGCTGCAGAGGCAGTAGAGAAATCCATGGGAGGTGACAATCGTGTGTTTCCCTCCCCCTCTTCACCATCCCTCCTCAAATCTCCACACCCACCCACAAGCTGTGCCAGCACATGGGTCTGTGTGGTCGGCTCCAGAAGAAGCCAAGGGAATGCAGGAATTAATTCTCAAAGCTTGCTGTGTACTACAGCAGGGGGAGAGAGTGAGAGAAAGAGAGCCACTCTGGGGGACTGGCATTTTGATGGGCCTGACACTGCCATGGTGCTGCTGCCTCAGAACTGGGTTGAGAGGAGGAAAGGGGGCAGCAGCAGCTGTACCAGCAGACACGAAGGGCCCAGGCCTGTGCAACCTGGGAAAGATGGACTGACACCACCAGAACCTTCTGGTGTATTTTGAGCAGTGACATATGAGGCACTGGAAGGGCAAGAGGAAGCTATCAGACTTGTCAAGAGGTGTGACCCACACCTCTCATTGTGTGGGCCCAGGGCCTCAAGAACTGATCATTCCCTTGGCATCCAGAGTTGTCTCTGTGTGTATTGGAGGGTGCATACCCTCTTTGGGAGTGGGCAGAAAGAAACAGTGCAATGTCAAAGTCCCTTGCCAAGAACTGTGGTTAACACCCTTGCCCTTCCCCAATGTGAACACTAGAAGATGACCGATTGATGCCGGTTAGTATAACGTGTCCACACCCCTCCCACATAGCCAGAAGAAGGGTATTTGTGTGTTTGAATGCTAGTCATGTAGGAGGTGACTCTTTAAACAGCTCTCCTGGATACTTTGGTTTTGGCACACACTGGTGGGTAAGTGCAACCAGAAAGCTCTTTGGCTGGCACAGGACTTCTTTGTTTTTTTTTCCAGCTTGCGGACTGATAAGCAAGACATGCAAATCTTTAAAGAAAGAAAAAAATCTTTCCAGAACAGAACACATGAGAACAAAGAGTACAGGAAGCAAACTGGGCATCTTGGACAGACCCTAGCCACCAGAAGGCTTCTGCCAGGCCCCACAGTCAGAAATGTTAGTTAGCCAAGATGCAAGAAATCTGTGTCACATTTTTATCTTACTTTTCCTCCCAGGAGCTCAGGGTTGTTTACGTAGCTCTCCCTTCCTCTGTTGTATCTTACCAACCACCCTTGTGGTTTTGGGGGGGGGGAGTGTATGACTGATCCAAGGTCACCCAGTGAGCTTCAGAGAGCCTAATGAGGATCTGAAGCCCAGTTTCCACCAGTCCTAAGTCCAGTCCTGATCACTGCACTGTACTGCGCTGGCTCTTGATGTGCTCACTATCTAACCCAAAAAGGGACAGGCACAAACTCTCCCTCCTTCACTAAGGTCTTCACCTGGTGCCTGTTTTGTTAACCATCCTTAGTCTTGGCAGGAAAGGCAGAATATAAATGAATTAAGTAAAGAAATAAATCAAGGTGAAGGAAACCTTTTTTGGGGGGGGGGTTCCTCTCTGTGTGTGTGCGTGTGTGTGTGTGTGCATACACATGCCTTGCCCTCAAGGAAATGAGGAAGCAAATGACTCTCTTGTGAGGCTTAAAGAGGCATGGGGGAAGCACATCTCTCCTGTGTGTGTGCGCACGCGCATGAGAGCATGCCTCCCCCCCCCTTCCTACTGGCACACAAAGAAGCCATTTTGAAAGAACCTGAACAGGCAAGCAGGCTATCCTGGAACAGCTTGGCTACTGGCCCTATCCTGCCAAGTAATAAGGACAACTTATACACTGGGTGCAATTGTAGAACAAGATGTCATCTGGGGCCACCCCATCTCTCTGCAGAACACACCATTATGTATTTTAACTGTGGGCTTGAGGAAAACAAACCCACCCAGCCCCACTTCCGGGCATCTAACTATTCCCTGAAGAATTTTGAAAAATGATCTCTTCTACACCTCTACAGATAAAGAAAACCATTATTTGCAGCCACATTGTCCCCACAAGATAGAGAAGGAGGGACTGCACCAATTTGGTTTCCTTTATAATTTAAAAAAAATCCCATTAGTAACTTCCAAGCCACGTCTCTCCCCCCAGTCCTATCTCAGTAGGAGTCAGTGGGTAATTAAACTTTCTCTTAATACAAATAAATCACCATATGCTGATGAGTTGTCACCCCCCCCATCACTCCTCCCCCCCCATCAAACTGTTCTCATGACTAGACCGATCATTACAAGAACAATTAGCAGCACAGAGTAATGACCACACCATCTCTCGGGTCTAGGCTGAGATGGAGCATCTCTGTGCATGCACCTGGACACATGGGTAGCAGCATCAAAGTTAGCATGTCCAGCAAGGGGGTCGCTCAGGTCATCTTTCTACTATGTGCTCTCTGGTCTCTGCACTAAGCCTACAGCCCGCCCCATTCAGCAGAGATGCCACAAGATGCTTTGTCCATAAATGGGGTATTTCTGTGCATAATTGAGTATGTTGTACATTTAAGGACCCCAAAAGGGTCCTGCAAAACTTGTTTCCTATACGTCTAAATCCAAGAGAAGTAACACTCAAGCTCAACTCTGTGTTGCGGCATCCTCTGAAGGAGACTTTTTAGGCACCATCTCAGCTTTAAAGCTGTACCTGTCTGGTCACAGCTGGTGGGCACATCCGAGGGACTTAAACCATAAGCCTCCACCCTGACTTGGTTGAAGGGTAATGGAAATATCCTGACAATATCTTTTACCCAAGCATTCTCCATCTGGAAGCTGGCACTCCATCATTAAAGCTGAGCCAAGCACTTGCCAAGTAGGAAGGAACAGGGTGTGCAAGCTATTCTGGAGCTCTGTGGAGCCATGCCAATTTGGGAGGTGATTGAGGGACCAAAGATCACTCTGAGGGCTGGCACTGGGAGACTCTCAGTTCCTCCCCTCCACGGTGGGTTTGGATGGGGCCTAAAGAGCCCTGGGAGCAGGGCAAAGTCATTGGAGCGGCTGGTTGTTGGCACCATACAAGACAGAGTGGCCTGCTCAAGACCACGTGGGCCCCTACGGGGCAGTCTCGGTGCTTGGAGAGAACCCCTAGGTATAGGTAAGACAGAAAGCAACTGGTACAGCAAACCAAGGGGCCCAAAGAAGAGGAACCAGCAAAGGGGCAGCCAGCTAGCATTCCTCAGAGTCAGCTAAAGAAAAGAGGAAGATGCTCATAGAAGCGCAGGACTAACCAGTAGTGGGATCCATGCTGTACATCTATCCTGTAATAAGAATAAGGAAGGGACCATTCAAAGGGACCCCAGAAGCAGGGTGGACAAGGAGGAAGCTGTCTCAGGGGTGTACGTGAAAGAAAGAAAAGGCAGGTGGGTGCAGCTCAGTGCATAGGTGTGTCGGGGCATGTACGCACACTGAAGGAACTTGAACCAACCGCTCTATGCAGAAGCAACACCAGGGCAGAGATGGCACACAGAGACAGGCAGTTCCCATGGCAACTAGAGACAGCCATGTTCTGGCCACAGACCCTACATACAAAGTATTGGGGGGGGGGGAAACGACACCAGCAAGGCACCATTTTGTTCGGACACATTTCAGCAGGCCCTCAAACAAAGTCCCAGAGGCAGCTGTTCTTTCACCTCTGTGAAACCTCTTCAGGATGCCACCATACAAATGGATTAGCAAAAACGGGTTCCACTGACCAACGTTTAAAGACGGAAGCTTGGCCCTGCCAGTGGGAAGGGGAACGGCAGAGACAGGCAGAGACACCTCACTTCTCTGACCATCCCAAACAATTCAGGGATGACTGTGCCTAGCTGGGAAGGCTGGAGATCCTACAACTTTTTGATTCTCGCCAGAGTGGGAAATCTCCCCTTGTACCAAAAAGGGAGCAGCTCAGGAAGCTCCCAAGAGGCCAGCTCAGCTCGCTGGCCAGGCAGATGGGAAGACAGAGGCAGACAGACCCGCGAGGAACCCCTTCGGGAGGCCCTCCACCTCCCCCCGGAGAACAGGGAGGGGGACGCTGCAGCAGCACGGGGGCAGGCCAGGCGCCCCTCGCTCCCACTCTCTCTCTTGCTTCTCTCTGTGCCCCTCTGCCAAGCCCCGGCTCGCTACCTACCTCCTTTCCTACATATTTTCTTGTTGGGCTTTCTGGCGCATTCCTTGGAAATCCGTTTTACTGTAAAATGAATAAAAGACTACAAAATAACAGGAGGCTCCAGGACGGTGTGGGCATGCAATTCCATCCTCTTCCCCACTCGCCCGCCCATCCATCCACCCATCCACCCCCCATAGCCCATTCCCCCAGCCACCCTTCCCGCCCTTGGGACTGACCCGCAGGGAAAGGAGAGGGGGAAGGGGACCGCTGCCCTGGGAGGAAAACTCCAGAGCCAGGTGTGTGCTGGGATGGGAGGGAAGTGCTAAGCATGAACCTCCCCCCACCTGGCCTCTGGGGGAAGGAGGGGAGGGGCAGGGGTTGCCAGCTCTCCCCAGTGCTGCTGCGCAGAGACGGGGCTTCCCCACACATCTCACAAATCCCTACTGGTGGGCTCCCCTCCCCCCTTGTGGTGAGTCTGGTAAGGCCCTCCTGGTGCTGCTACTTACCGGTCAGGAGGGGATCCCCTGGAAAGGAAGCGTTAGAGAATGGCGTCCAGCCTCACCACAAAAGGGCCAGGTCCCACCGCGCTGTCATCCAGGCGGGCCCGGGGCTGCCCCATGCATGCCCTCCTCACTTATCAGGCACCAGGGAGAGAAGGAAGCCCTGCAGCTCGGCCATCTGGGCGGGCGCCGCCGCTGTCTCAGTACGAGAGAGCACGTTCCTCCCAGCCAGTCCCTGCCCCGCCAACTAGCGTATGAATCTTCACAAAGTGGTGGAGGGGGGGGAGGGGGAGACAGAGAAGGGAGAGGAAAGGACAACCCCAAAGCAAACTCAAGACAGAACCTGGCCCTTGGTGGCCCCAAACCAGCCACTTGCTGAGAAGGTCTGAGGTCGGCCGGAGAGTTTTCTCATCTTTTGCAACACAAGAGAGGAGCCCGTGATGATGCCATGGCAGGGGAGGGACGTAATGGGGAGAGGCAGCGCATATGAGAGAGGAAGAGCAGAGAGAGAAAGAGAGAGAGAGAGGGAGAGACAGCAGGAGGGCACAGGGCACAAGCAGAGTGACCAGAGAAGCATCTCCACAAACAGACGGCATGCGTCAGGCAGGGGAGGGCAACGCTGGCATGCTGCAACCGCGTGAGACCAACCACTGAGAGAGAGAGAGACAGAGAGAGAGAGCAACGTGTCCTGACAGCACCCCGCTGGGGACTCACCATCCTCCGTGGGGATGTAGATGTTGAGATACAGGCAGTCCTCATTTGGATCTTGGATGTAGGTGGCCACAAAATCCAGGTTGGAGGTGAACCAGATGGGCAGCATGATCTCGGGCACAGCCGTGTGGATGTTCTGCGGACACACTGGGGAGAAGTGGGTGGCGTTCCGTATCCCTGACCAGGAGGATGGCGGCTCCGGGGGCATGAACCGCTTCTCCCCAACGGGAGGCGCTGCATAGGGCACCCCCAGGTACTGGTCCACAGGGCCTAGGATTTCGCTGGGCAGCGGCACCCGCACTCCACGGAGCTTCCCATAGTGCGTGTTGACAGTGGGCGAATACACCTGGCTCTCCATCTGCACCACGGAGGAGGCGAAGCTGAGAATCCACAGGGCCAGGCGCACCTCCCAGCCGGCAGCTGCGTCAGGCACTTGCAGAAAGGGGAAGAGGAGCGGGCATTGGAGGATTGACCGCCACATGGTCTGGGAAGGGCAGCACTGGCAGCCAGGCCTCAAGCAGACTCCTGGGGCTCACAGGACCCCCATGATGGAGAGGGATCGTCGTCCGCAAGGGGAGCAGGCAGGCAGAGCAATCCTAGGGGTGACGGGGAGGCTTCTCTTCAGAGCCGCTGGGCTGCCCACAACAGCTCCCTTGCAGAAGGAGCAGCTCTTCGGAGAATGGCAGCTCTGTAGGAGAGGGGGAGAAGAGAGATTAAGGGGGGGGGTTAGGAGCGATGGGTTTGGTTGGGGCAGCATCCCTTCCATCAGCCAAACTAAGCCACAGTACAGAAGGCCTGAGAACGTTAAAACACCACCCAAGGAACCCACGGTAGATAGACCAAGACAAGGTGCCGCCAGTGTTCCCTCTAAGCTGAGTTAGTGTGAGCTAGTTCACAGTTTTTTAGCCTCCGGCTCACACATTTTTGTCTTAGCTCAGGAAGGATGGCTCCAGAGCAAACTAATTGATGCAGTAGCCAGATCGGTCGCTCACAACTTTAATGCCAGTGGCTCACGAAGTAGGATTTTTGCTCACAAGACTCCACAGCTTAGAGGGAGCATTGCATGCCGTCCCCATATGGGGCTGCTCCACCCCCACTTTGCCATAGAGTCTCTCTGATCAGAGCTTACAAGCAACAAATGAGTTGGCCTCCCCAAGAACAATGAGATTTTACAGAACCAGAACAGGCACAGAACCCTTGGGAGCAAAATGCCCAACGTGTCATACAGCTGCCCTCCAAAGTAGCCAGGTTGATGTAGCCCAAGACATAAGGAAGTGGACACTCAGAGCACAACCCCACATGCTACAAACTTAAGTTGCTTGAATAGGGACCTCCTCCGCAAAGGAATGTTGGGAACTGTAGTTCTGGAGCAGGAATTTGTCTACTCAGCATCCACAATTGCAGAAACTATAACTGAGAAAGGACATGACAGTTCAAGGGGTTGTAGTGTTGTGAAGGCTGAGAAGTCTCAAACAGGTTAGGGGTTTGGCACATCAGCTATCCTGCTGCTGCTAGAAGCAGGAAACAAGGTAGGATGGGGACTGTCGACCCAGTCCGGGAGATATCTATATAGATGCTGGAAATCTGCCTGGAAATTGCCTCTCTGATCTGCAGGGTCTTACATATGATTGTGCAAGCATTGTACTTGGGATATTCTCAGCTAGTGATGTGGAGAGAAATGCTCAGTTACTGTTAGCCTTGTTTCATATGCTCCAGAGCTAATTCAGTTTAAGCCCCCTAAGGAAGATCTAAGCTAAGCCACCCCAAACAGAATCTAAGAGGTCTGGAAAGTATCAAAGGGAGGCTCCTTCTGAGAAAAAAACCTCAACAAAGCAGCAGCTCCAAGCTAGTCAATTCAACACAAAAGCAGACCCCGGCAGGTTCTTACCCAGCTCATATCTCGTTTGCAAGTTTTACACAGAGGGAAATCTCACTCGCCCGCTGATTGAATCAATATCTACCAGGCCAGCATCCTGGATTGCTTTTTATAGAACAAAACGGGTTTTGTTGTCCATGAGGACTACACAATTGAAGTACTTGGCTTCTTGCATTCAGGTGTCCAAAGACAATCAGCATCTCAGCAGTCTGGCAACCCTTCACCTAGGTTCCCCTCACCTTCAGCATTCTGAGCCAGCCCAAATCAGAGGCTCACAATTTCCATTTTTCTGCATAGGTTTTGGATAAACAGCCTTCCCTTTTAAAGCTCTCTGAGGGCATGAGGTGTCCTATCATGTGTCTTTTAGCATTAAAGATATACAGTTTGGAGACACAAATTAAGAGAAATGATATATTTTAGACACCTTCACCTTAGAGGTTGGAGCTTTCAGGATGCACACAGCTTTTTAGCAGACAATGGCTTGCCTCAAGGCTCATCTTAAAAACCTCCCTCCCATCTATAATGTGGAGCTAACAGAAGCCTGTACTAATTCCTCTCTAAAAAAACCCCTTTTTTTCTAGTTGTTGGTTTAAATTTTAATTTCATAGTGGTGCTATTTTTGGAGAATGGCAGGAACTTGGGTTTCTGTTAGTTTTATCAGACATCTGTCAACTATTCCGCATTGTGTTTACTGGAATTTTGCAGATTTTATAGAATACTGGCCTGCCTTGCAGGGAGGTTAAAAGGTTTACCAAGACAGCGGGTGTGGTGTGCTTTGAGCATCAAGGGAAAGCTCTGTATAAATGCTACTTTTTATTGTTCCCCCCATGGTTGTTACCTACCAAGGAGGATTTCCCTGCCTCCCAAGACCGACCACACTGTGGGGAATTCCTCACACAGCCTCCTGGCGGAAGCACTTGCCCCCTAACTGGCACATTATCCTCCTCGACAGCTGAGAAGCAAGGGAACCAGGTCAGTGTGACACACAGAAGGAAGGTGATGCCAGAAGTCACAGGAGGTGGCCCTCACATGGCCACAGCAGCCCAGGGCTTAGCAAAAGGGAACCTGTCTGAATTATGAAGGGCTGGTGCAGGTGAGAATCTAGAAGGCGTGATTCATGGAGCGGACAGCTAGACCACCAGACCGCTTGGAACGGCAACACTTCCCCTCTCCTTGCCCAGAGTCATTCAGCAGTGCTTCATTCTTACCTAAGATGGAAAGGCAAACCCCTCCCTTCAATGCAAGTCCTGCAAGGAGCCAGGCAAAGAGGAGCCCCCCCCCACCCAGCAGTGCATGCAAACTGAGCCTCCATCATATCGGACCAGATGGGGTTACATCCAATGGTAGCGGAGGCAGGGAGCCCTCCCACCACTCTCACGCCACTGTGGCAGAGCAGACAGAGACTGAAAATCAACTCATGCAGGACCGACTGCAACTGGGACGGCTCTGAGATGTGGGCGGGAGGGAACTTTCACTCCCCCTGAAGGAGGCAAATGACTCTTGGGAGGTGCTCAGGAGGGCTCTGCTGAGCCGGCTTCCAATTACTGGAGCATGAAACAAGGGCCTGCTGCAGAGGTAGCTCTGGGCAAGCTATACTTACTCACATCCAGAGCAACTCACGTGAAACAAAAAAGAGGAGGAGGGATGGAAGGGAAAGGTGCAGCCAAGGAAGAGCTTTGCTCCCAGCCAAGACTGTGCTCACAGAGCTTGCAGAAAACCCAGAGGCACCTCCTCTTCTACTGTAGGGTTGCCAGCCTCAAGGTGGTGACAGGAGATCTCCCGCTATTACAACTGATCTCCAGGTGACAGAAATCAGCTCACCAGGAGAAAATGGCCACTTTGGAAGGGGAAATCTACAGCATTATATCCCACCGAAGTCCTTCCCCTCCCCCAAACTTGTCCTCCTTGGGCTCCACCTCCAAAATCTCCAAGTATTTCCCAACCCAGAGTTGGCAACCCAACTCTGCTGCCATAAGGTTGGCCAGAGAAGCCCAGAGTGCTTCCAAACAGAGGGCTGAGAGAGCACCGAGCGCACCGTATCACTTCCCAGAATTCTCACAAGACGCACAGCATTTGGGCCCATCCAAATGGCGCGGCCCCAGCTAAGTGGCGGCAGCAGTATCAAACCCTCACACTGGCGGGCACCTTTTCCTAGAAAGACCTCCCAGGGGCCCACCTTTGGCTCCGAGCTGCAACTAGAAGTCTGGACACAGTTAAGAGTGTGGAGGCAGAAAGGGTGATGAGCCACAAGATGCCAGCAGGCGACTCCAGCCAAGGGAAAGGGAGCTGGGCCAGCAGGACACACCAGGCAGCACAAGACCAGTGATTGTTCCACTAACTGAGCTAGACTTCCTCTTTCCCAGCAAACTACATTTCGCGGTTTGAGTGTGCAGGAAAAGTCATTTCCCGACAATGAGACTATGTCGTCTGGGTGGGTTAGTGATGGCTGCACCGTCTACTCCAAGAAACCACAGCGTCGGGAGAAGCCCTAAAATGTGGCACCATCTGCAAATTTTACTACTCCACAGTCATTACTTAGTATCCGAAGGGGTGGGGTGGGGAGGAAGAGGTTGACTGTGACGGCCCCTTGCAAGAAGAACCGGCTGTTCAAGCCAGCCCTTTGATTAATATCTTGGCAGCAGGAGTTGATAAACCACAGAAGGATGTTCCTCTTTTAATGCTGCTTTTCCTTAATGTTTCAGAATTAACTTCTCACTGCATATAATTCCAGTAGGAGCACCCATGCTTTCATGTGCCTCCTAGTCCCACATGGCACCAGGTACAACCTAGTGTGGTCTTATGATGTTCAGGTAGAAATGAGGAGACAAATCCCCACTCAGCCATGAAACCCACTGCCATGACCTTGGGTCAGTCACTCTCAAACTAACCTACCTCACAGGGCTGTTGTGAAGGTAAACACAGGGAGGGAGGAACCGCGTATTCCACTCTGAGCTCCTTGGTGGACATGCAGGATTAGAATGTATGATTTTACTCCTCAGCTACAGCTGAAAAGAGCAACCAAGCTCAAGTTTTCCCTGGGCTGCTCAAGGCGGGAACTCCCTTCTTCTGGGCTCACATTAATTTGAGGGATTCCCAAGAAAGACGGCCAGTTAAGGAGGGCCACTTCAGGTTCACTCAGGCACAGAATGGCCTATGGAAAAGAAAGCTGAGTCCCAGATCATGGGTGAGCTCACGATGGCTAAAGTGACGTGCCCAGGAATAAGTCTCCTTTGGATCTCATGTTTTTACATTAAAAAAGCAGCAGGCTGCAAATGTAAACATTGCCAACCATTTGTATGAAACTATGCGCCCCGTTGCCAGAACTGGCCACAGTGGAAAACAGCCTTCAGGAAACAATTATTTTGTTTATTCATTATATTTATATCCTGCCCCTCTTTTTCCAAAGAAAAATGGAGACTGTAGGGTATAGCTGTTGGGCTGGGATCAGGGAGGCCTGGCTCTGAATCTCTGCTCTGCTACAGACATCCACTGGGTGACCTTGGGCCAGTTACTCTCTCTCAGCCTAACCTACCTCGCAGGGTTGTTGTGAGGATAAAATGAAGGCGAGGAGGACAATGTTGTAAGCTGCTTTGGGTCCCTATTAGGGAGGAAAGTGGGGCATAAGTGTCTAAGCAAAAAA
Organism: Gekko japonicus; assembly: GCF_001447785.1. Classification (NCBI taxonomy): domain Eukaryota; kingdom Metazoa; phylum Chordata; class Lepidosauria; order Squamata; family Gekkonidae; genus Gekko; species Gekko japonicus. The sequence continues at coordinate 536,859 of NW_015164664.1, read as the reverse complement.
CAAAAACAAATTCAAAGTGGTTACCCAAAGATATGTGTAACATCAATGGGTGAATGCAGTTCAAGGGAGAGGGCTTGCTTCTCCTGCTAAAGCTGCAGAATTCACTTTGAACCTGGGTCTCCCAGATCCTACTCCAACACTCTAAGCACTATCCCATGCTGCCATTACAAAAACGTCCCATCAAAACCCCATTTGCACCCACTCAGGTCTTTAAAATCCTCAAAGGCTTTCTGGAACAAACATGTTTTTGCCTTTCTCACATGAGACCCCTGCCTCAGGCCCCGTGTCGTACTGCCGGATGAATGCAAACGGTCCCTTCTTGGTGGCAGCGACAGGGCATTCCTCTGGCTTCTCTCAGCTCCACGAGGCAGGATTGCAGAGAATCCTGCCCTTGTCTCCAAGCCTTGGCACTGGCACACACTGAGCAGCTGCTCCTCTGCCACAGCGCCAGGCCCTGCCAGGAACAAGCCTGGGATGGGTAGCAGCTACAGGCACACGGAGGACTCCCTCTCTGCTTCAGCCGGGTGGTTGACATCCTGAATGGTCTGCAAAGGGGTTGCTCGGGAAAAGCCCACCTCGGACATGATCCTGGCTCAAGACAAAGTGACAAAGATGATCTCCCACACGTGTAAGTGTCACACCGTGGCGGCCCTCTCCTCTCTCCTTGGGTGGCTTGCAGAAGAGCTGCCTCGACATGGCATTGGCAAAGGACCTGCGGCTCGGGGCAGCCAGAGGGGCTCTCCCTCCCTAGAGCAATCCTGGAGACCCTGCACCAAGCCCGCCTGGGAAATACAGGGTGGGGAGTGAGCAGGACAGCCAGGACCATCCCGAGGATTTTTGGCACCCTGGGCAAATATGACTTTGCCACACACACACCCAGTGCTGCAGGGAAGCCCCCACACCCCCTCCCTCCCCACACTGCAGGGAAGCCACCCCCACTTGCTCACACCACCTGCCTTCACTGGGGCCAGGGCTTGCTGCAGAGCCACGACTCCCTACCGGGGTGGATCGGGAGGCACTGGCAAAGTGCCCAAGCCCACACACCCGATGAAGGGAGAAGGAGCAGGCTTGCAGTGGGCTGCCTGTTGGGACTGGGGGGCGCTGCTGTCTGCCATGGCAAACCCTGACACTGTGGGTGGACAGGGCAGCCACGAGGCTGATTTGGGCACCCCTTCACCTCTGGTGCCCTAGGGGATCCCCTAGGTCTGCCCAATGAACAGCCAGACCCTGAGGAGGGCTGTACAATCAATGGAGGGTGGCAATCAATGCCAGACATCAGCATGGCCCCCAGGGACACAGCCTGCCTCAAGCCAAAGAGCTGGATGAAAGCAATACTGCGCAGGGCAACCAGCAACACGTCCAGGCTCTGCCCTCAGGAAAAACCTTCTTTGTCCCCCAATGATGATTGCACTGCTGACATTCTAGCCTGAGGCATGCATGGCCAGAGCCTCCAGAAAGCAGGTCCCACCTCCTCTGGGGGACAATGTTCCCTCTAAGCTATGGAGTCTTGTGAGCAAAAATTCTACTTTGTGAGTTACTGGCATTAAAGTTGTGAGCAGGTGATTTGTCTACTGCATAAAATGGTTTTCTCTGGAGCCATCCCTCCTAAGACAAAAATGTGTGAGCCAGAGGCTCAAAAGAAGAGATTCACATTAAAAAAAACAAAAAAAACCCATGAGCTAGCTCACACTAACTCAGCTTAGAGGGAACATTGCTGTGGGATGATGTGTTAAGAAGCAGAGTCGATCAGGGCTCTGTCCCAGTACTTCAGACAGGTCTGCTGCACAGACTGGGGAGAGCGCATTGCAGGATGGTAGGTAAGAACCCACCATTTTCTCAGAGACACTGGGAGCCCAACCAGCTCCCATGCCAGCATCTGTCAATGGGCAGAAAATACATTTCTCGGGAAAAAATGTACTCCTCCTTCCTCCTCTGAGCCAAAGATGCAACATCATGCAAAGAAATAAACAATTTCCAAGAAGCAACTGCAGCAGTACCTCTAATCCCCCTTTTCAGACAAAAATTTATCTGGGAATATCTAAGCAACATAAAGCTCTTCCTGGAGCATCATGAGGCAGCCAATAGCAGTGTTCTAAAAATAAGCACAAGCACCTGGGATACTCAGTTTTCAAACAGAAAAGCAAGTTTCTAGCCCTCAGGGTCTGCAGAGTAAAGAGTCACAACACAACACCCTTGGAGGGTTCTACCATCCTAGGCAGGATTATGTCGCCAGTGCTTCCTTCTTCACTGCCCCTGCTCCATCCCAGGATTAATCCACAGAACCCAGACTGCAAGTGGAAGAAGCAGAAAGCAGGCACAAGCAAAAAGCCCACAGGGCTACACGACAGAGTCGACTCAAATGAACGAGTGCATGACAGTCTCCCATAAGAGAACACAATGAAAAGTTCAGAATTGCTCAGCTAAGTCACCAGAGAAGGGAAGGGAATTGTTAAACCTTGAGCGCACCACAAAATACATCTACCAAGTCTAGCCAAGAGGAAATTTTATTAGGACAACCACCCAGCAGCCAAGGGTATGATTCACTCTGTACCTGCTCCAAGATAACTTTCAGTCCAGCTTACATCCATCTGCACCTAGGATGGATACCGTCACAGATTTGGAGGAGTGAGCACTGCATGCATCACTGCTGGAGCCATATTAGAAAACCAGAGCCATATTGTGCCCAATTAAAGAAAAAAAATAATTACTCATACTGCCACATTGTCTTTATGGCTGTAAATAGCATTCCACGCAATCCACCCTCAATTCCTATGGAGACTATGGGCAAATTCTCACAAACAACGGGTGAGATGCTCAACCTCTGGTCTGAGTTGCACCATCTCAGACTTCAGATGGGCACTCCCATAAATGTATGCTGCTTCATCCATGTAACCCCTCTCCCCTAAAATAGAAAAGTAGGATGTCAAGAAGGAGGGTTCCGATCTGGTCTTCTCCCTGACACTCTACTTTTCTATCTGGGAGGGGTCTGACGAAGAGTTCAGTCATGTGTACCCCACCCACTAGCAATCTGAACAGCCAGAGCCCAGACACAAGCTTATACTGCCTGAACCGCTGCCTACAATAACATACTAGGCATTTAGTTGAAAAGCTCAGGAGCTGCTGTGCTAAGGTTCGGCTTCCCTGCATAGTGAACAGGTGGTAGCTGTCCTTTCAGCACCACACCATCTTGTCTGCCCCAGAAAACACAAAGGAAGCTCTGTGAGTCTCTGTATAGGAGAAGAGGTCGTGTAGCGCTGGTGTGTGTTTCGTTAACCACCATCACCCCAATCCATATTTTGTACCAAGAGAATTAGCATTTCTGTGGCTGGCATGAATCATGCAAATCAGGCATCTTTGCATTTACTTGCTTTGTATAATATATTCTGTTCCTGCTAAATTTCAGAAATAGGCAAAGAGATGCCACAGATTACTAAAGCTGGAGCCCCAGCCCCTAGAAGTACTGGAGAAAAGGCTTCCATATGGCAGCACTACATACTACCTTGCACATTCCCTCTTGCTTATGAAACGTGATCAACCCACTGAGCAGGAGGGAGAATCTTGCAAGGTTCCTAAAAGATTTGCCATACAAAGGATCACGGAGAACACCAACTGTGGTTTCCAAGCTCTTGCCAGTTGAGGAGGGTTAAAACACCACAGAGGCCCCTAATGATGTGGGGAGAGTCGGCAAAGAACCATTTTCAGACTCCAGAACTCTGAGGCTCAAATCCAGTGCCTTCACCTTCCAGAACCTGGGGGGAGGCAACCGCTCAATCGTCCTCATGTATGACCTTGGACAAGAGGTGTATACATGTTAAGGTCTCGGCTGGACAGACATGGAATCAGGACTGAGAGCTTCTGGTCAATCTAGGTTCTCAAAGGAACCTTCCCAGTGGCTTCCTGTGGAAGCTCCTGCTCCTGCGTGACGTAAGGCTCTCTTGGGGTTGTTCAGCCAGCTGGCAGGTAGGCAGCCAGGCAAATGGCATTGTGCATGCAGCAAAGCAACCTGCCCAGATTTCATCTAAGAGTCTCAGCATGAGTCCTGTTCCTCACCAGCCGTAGGTTGTCTACAAATTGAATTTTAAACTTGTGTGACCTTAAATGAAACACAGGTGAGCCAAGGGAACTGGCATTGCACCTTCCCAAGAGGAACCTGTCTGCATGTTTCCTGCCTACCTCTACTGTCAGCCTGATCTTCTGGCCACCTGTGCCCACTCCCCTTGCACACCCACCAACTGCAGTTCAGGACCACAAACATGTCTTGGCCTCAGCTGACCTGCCAAGGGGGCACCAATGCATGAACAAAGGTTTTCAGGACTGCTTTCTCCTTCATATTCAAGGCAGGGGACAAAGTCATCACAGACCAGGGCTAACAACTTCCCATCTCCTGATCCCATCTTCTGCTCTCACTTTACACAGCAATGATTGCTCCCTGGAAGTTTCCTGTCCCTGCACAGCCCCTTGGTCAAACCTGCAAAAGCCAGTATTGACCCATCCCCAAGCCTTACAGTAGGGAAGGGTGCAGGGCAATCTCTTTCTGCCAAGGTCGTCTCACAGAAAGTGAAGAGCTCTGGGAGTGCAGAGGACTCCCCCCTTCCCTGCCTTCCTATTGTGATGCTAGGCTATAGCCCAGAAATCCAATCAAATGGAGAGTAGGAAGTATCAGTCTTTCGAATTAGGGCCCAAGGGGTATCCAGCAGACAGAACAATGAGAGCCAGGCAACATGGACAAAGTCCAAAATGACCACCGCCAAAGCAAAAGCAAGACTGAGCTGGCACATTTTATAGCCTTGCCAGGCCAAGACACACATAGGCTGCCAGGGTGGGCAAAGTCACCTTGGAATCTGAGAAGACATCATTGTCCTGGGAACCCTCCATCCGCCATCCTTGAGTGCCTTACCAAAAGCACAGATCTGTAGGGTCATGGCTTTTGCCATTCTGGCTCCTTTTCTCTCACCCTCTCTCCAAACCGCTACAGGTTCTGTGTTGCAGATGCAGGTTCATATGGACATGGGAACCCTACACAATGCTGCACAATGAAGGATGAGGCAGGGAGTGCACATGCCCAAATACTACTGGCAAAAATAACGGGCAAACTGGCCCCTAGATGCAGTGAAGGCTCATTCCCCTGGTGCCTATGCCAGCCTTTTCTCGTGCCTTGAAGATGCCAACCCCACTTGCTCTTCTGAACCAAGGCAACTCTCTCTGACATCTGGACAGCTGCCAGCCTCAGGCCCCCACTCAGGTGGGTTTTTGCATGTTCATTTCAAACACGAGAAGAGCCTTCACTCCAGTCGAATCACCATCATCAACATGGAACTAAGTCCAGCCAAAGGCTCCTTCCCATGTCACCAATGGTGGCTCCTTTTCCTTTTCCAGCCCTCTTGCCCAGAGTCTGCTATAAGCACCAACATCCAGACAATTTGTTGCTGCAGCATCCCAGCTGCATGTACGACTCAACCACACAGGTGAATGAAGGGGATGGAAGGAAATAAGCAAATGACTACTATCTGTGAATAAGCTCTATGTTCACAGCCTTCACATATGCAGGGACATAGGGAGAGTTCACACATTGCATGTTCATGTCTCAATGGCAGCAACAACCAAGTGATTACTGCCACATGCGAATGGCCCATCTCACCCCAAACATCAAATATAAAGCTTCCATGTCAACCATCAGGACTTGTGATCTGCAGAGAATGAGACGCAGCACAGACACTCCAAGTGACAAAGTTCTCGGACTGAGGAGCCAAGCTAAAGTAAACAGCTTTATATGACTAGATGGGTCCCTGTTAGCCCCCTTGAGTCACCTGACCACTGCTGAGCTGGTAGCTGCAATACCACATTCAGCCATCTACAGTGATGGTGCTAAAGAGCAACAATGAGCAAGCCAGCAGGAACCTCCTCTGGCAAATTTCCAGAGAGGGACACGATGAGTCCCTGCTGCACGGATTCATAGTTCAGGCCCCACACCAACCAACACAGCCCACTGAGAGTCATCAAGGGGAAGTACAGGCATGTGCAGACCAGCCCTGAGCTATCACCCAGTTACCAGATTAACGATATAGCAAGGACTCTGGCCCTGGCAACATCTCAAATGAAACCTGGCGCAGAATTCACCAGCCTCTCAAATTTAATGCCACCCCCTGCAGCCCAAACAACTTGTTTTTGGCATTACATTTAAAAGCATCTGCCCGAAGGTCCCCAAATTCAAAGTGTGGGTGTTGCTTGCCATACAGAACCCCCTTCACTTCCCTGATGGCTTCCAGTCATGTTTTACATCTCACACAGTGGTGCTGTTCCACAGTCCATGTCTCTCCTTCAGTCTCCACATCACTCCTCATCATTTTATTCCAAACTCTGCCAGAATCCTAGTAGCGGGACAGACATGCTAACAAGCGGGTTTATATAGAACGTAAGTAAACAGATTTAGTGTGCATGCATGCATATATGTGTATGACTCAGAGAGATCTGTGACTTTTTATCATACGGAACATGAATGTACCTAGCCAGCTTTCCCCTTTTTTCATATAAGGCCTGGTTTATTTATTACGGTATGTCCAGTATGTCCAGGTTAGTTTAAACCACTTCTACTTAGCATGCATACAGCACATTCTTCATGTCCAAATATTTCTTTAATCCCTGCGCCACCCCTACAGAGTAGGACAGCACTGCAGATAGGAAACTGAGGCTGAGGGACAGAGAGAGAGTGTAGTTTGGCTAAAGGGTACATAACAAGTTCGTACACCACTCAGGCTTGCTAATGCCATAGCAACATTCCTGCGGAGTGCCATTTGTGTGCCCATAGGGTAGCTTTCTGCAGAAGCTTGTCTTTTGGAGCGCACGCCCTGGCTGCTGCACACAGCAGCTGCCACATGGAGCAATTTAAAGGGGCCTCCGCATGGGTGCGTTGCAGCACATCGACCAGTCCTCCCCCTTCTGAGGCAAAGAGATAAGCTAAGCTCTCAGGCTGAATGCTCCACAGCCATGCAGGCCATGGCCCTGGTCAGCAGCCAGGAAGAGCAAGCCCAAGAGAGGAATAGTACTGCTCACTTTACCCAGCCATCAGACATTTAAACTGGCCTCGATAGCCCTTCTTGGTACATACCAGTTCAGATAGCAAAAGGGCTAGAATAGAAGCCTGCAATCAGTCTGTGACCGGTTCCTGCTACAGGCTTCAGACACTCCCATGCACATGGTGGCTCCAGCCCCAGACTCATCTCTTCCCACAATGCCACCATCCCATGGGGAAGCAGAGACATTGAGCCCCAACAAGAGACACATCAGACCCTCTCTGAGCTCTCACCTTTGCCCTTGTTGCTCACCCTGCCAGCCACTGCTGTGGCCAGTGGAGGAAGGCAATAAGGGAAAGGTGGAAGCCAGGCAAGCCTGTTGGAAAGGTCCAGTGGGCTCACCTGGCCGCCTCAGGAGAGCTCATGGCACCAGCATGCCTGTGCCATTGGCCAATACAAGGATCTGGCTGTGACTCTCCAGAGAAGCCTCTGTTTCCCTGACCACACAATGGGAGGCACGGCCAAAACTACAGCTGGCACGGGACACCAGCAGATACCCCATCCACAGAGGGAGTCTGGATCTGCATCTGAGAGGCACCACTTGGCTGCTGGAACTTAATGTCTGTTGTAGAACGTGGCAAGTAGTAAAGAGGACGGGAATACATCTGAGCCTTTCCTTCGTCCCTGAGAATACACTGCCAACGCCTAATGTTTGGGGGGAGGGCAGGAGGAATTCCAGGCAACTGGAAACCTTTCAAATAAAAGTCTAACTAAGCGAGATGCTTGGAGATCAGTGGCTGAATCCTCCTGGGGACCTTCAAATGCTAATACAGGCCTCAGGGGGACCTGATTTGGATCAGTGCCATGCAGGGGGGGGGGAAGGGGGACAACATTCCTCTTGTGTTGTTTTGCTGATTGAAAGTGCCCTTTTACTATAATTATCCAGTAAAAGGGAAAAGACAGGCTGTTTGTCTCTCCCCCCTTTTAAGACTAATTACAGCCCTGGGGAAGGGGTTCAGTGAAACTGTGTGTGTGTGTGGGGGGGGTTCAAGTCCCTCTTTCCTCTCCATGCTGCCTCATTCTAAATGAGGCTCTGTGTGGCTGACACTGGCCTGTTAAAAACCTTGGGAGGAACCCATCTAGTTTGACAGTGAAGACTACAAAGTTACATGACCATAAAAATGTGTACCGGTTTGCTTACATCACCTGTTTGAGCCTTGTTAAAAGGACAAAAGAAAGAACACAAACATAAACAAGCCTTTTCTGTTTAAAAGTGCTTTACCCCCTGGTCTCCTGGAGCTGATTTACGCTCACCATGGGTGACAAGCCAGTGAGTTGGCTATGGAGATGCCCAACTGCAGAGCATAGTTTTCACTCAGGATGGGCTGAGCCCTCTTTTACGTCAAATGGATCACTGGCTGGCAGGGCTTGAATGCAGGACATGGGAGATGTCACCAGCATAATTAGTGGTGGTATGGACACGTCTGCTCCCTCCTACCCAATGCTCAGCCTCAACTGCCTCTCAGCCAAACAAATATCTGAAAAAGTCTACAACTGCCTTCCTGCTACCAACCAGATGCCTCCTGGTTCTTGCTTGTTTGGACTGTTTGCTTCCATGGAAGATTTTATACCACAAAACTCACCCCTACACCCACTCAAGGGTACTGCCCCAACTTTACACTAATTTTTTCTCCTTAATGAGCCATTGGAGTTCCTGGGAAATGTCAACGGCCCAGCCCAGTTAGGGGGGAAATCACAAATTTTCACATACCCCCACCCTTCCTGATACTCCTGGGATAACAAGCTTCAAGGCGTGAAGGTAACTGTGGCCCTTCCCCACTGTCTGTACAACTCTGCATTCCATGAGGGGATGCAGGTGAGAAAACCCTCAAGGGGGAGAACACACCCAGTCCTCCCTTCATCCCAGAACTTGCCACCCTATAGGCCTGGAGTGGCAGTAGGTGTTCCTTCCCTTATCTGCTTCGTTCAGGGGGAAGAACTCTTTGAACATGAATGCATGAAGCTGCTTTATAGTAGGACATTCGGCTATCAAGGCCAGCATTGTCTGCTCTAACTGGCAGCAGCTCTACAGGTTGAGATCCTTCACATCACCTACTACTCGATCCTCTTAACTGGAGATGCTGGGGACTGAACCTGGGACCTTCCGGGTGCCAAGCAGAGGCTCCACCATTGAGCCAAGGGCCACTCGCTGTAACTGGATAGTTTTAGAGGATAGCTTTGTTGGTCTGCAGTAGAACAGCTAGATTAGAGTCTGGAAGCACCTTAGAGACTCAACGAGATTTAGGGAGTGTGAGGTTTTGAGAGTCCAAGCTCCCTTCTTCAGATCTGATATCTGATGAAGAGAGTGTTGACTGTTGAAACCTTATACCTCGAAAACTTGTTGGACTCTGAGGTGCTGCTGGACTCAGATCTGGCCCCCTCTGTAAACTGGAAAGTCCCCTCAAAGGAAACTCAGACAAAGATGCTGGCCCAGAGACAGCAGAATGGCTTGACCCGGCCCAGGCTCACCCAGGTGCTGCAAAGAGCATTCAGGGCTCCAAAGGGAAGGCAGAGTCAAGCCTTCCCTTGCAGTTAGGCCCAACCAGGCCAGGGGTGGGCATCCCCTTCCCCGAGGCAAGTGTTTCTGCAGGGTCCTTGCTTTTAGAGATACCTTCAAGCTGAAGAAGCACTTTTCATCCTAAACAAAAGTGGAGGATCCAATTCAAGTGACCAGCCCTTTATCAGGAGTGCGGCGACAAGATCAGCATGAGCACAGTATCAGATTTTTGGGCACGTCATGTGGCAAAACAGGCCAGGCAGAAGAGCCACTAGCAGAGCTACTCTTGGCCTTTCCTCCCTTTTTTTAGGGGAGAACAAAGCAATCCTCTCCACAGGCTCAAGCAGATCCAACACCCAAGTGCCTGACCACAGCCGCGAACTTCCAGGCACAGGTCCTGTCTGAGGACGTTGCAGCTCCCCCAGTCCTAGTGGGAATGTCATGTTGCCATGGGAAGGAGCCCTGAAGCTGCAGGGCCCTTCTATGAAACCAGTCCTCCAAGGGCCAGGCGGCAAGCACCCATGCCCGGACCCTGGCAGGGACCAAGTACCCTTCTGCTAGCTACCGATGGGCATAGTGCCCCAGTCTTCTCCACCGCCGGAGAAGAACTCCCACCTCCAGCCCTGCCCTTTATCCAGTTGCCAGTCTTCTGGCCAACCCCCACCCCCCACCACCACCACCTTGTACACCAGCACCACCAAATCGAGCGCTCCCAGATGCCTGCAAGCCAGGGGAAGACCCTTTTCAAGCCGCAACAGCTCATCCTCAGGAGACCCTCTTCTGAGTGGGGCACCGGGAAGGCACCCTCTGCCTGCGCTCTCAGCCTTCTTGCCAGCCTACAGAAGACACCCACGCAAAGACACGGGAGGAGCCCGGCTCCTCGGGGCGAGGGCAGAGGCCGCACCTCCAGCCCCAGGCTGGCCTCCAAGCGACCGGGCGGACGCCACTTTCCTTGGGCTTCCCCAAGCGGCTCCAAGCCCCGTCGGGGCGACGCGCACCGGGAAAGGACCCGTTGGGCG
>NW_015164664.1:516842-525046 GCF_001447785.1 Gekko japonicus | reverse complement strand
TGCCTGGTTTTCGCGGTGGGGGGGGGGGGGGGAGAACAGTGGCGGCTTCCCTGCCCCCCACCGCGAGATTCCACTGGGGCCCTCCTGCCTGTCGCCGCCTCCGCAGCCGCCACCCCCGCAGCTCACCTGTGGCTGAGCCATTGGCAGGTGAACCTAGATGGAGCAGGAAGGCCTCCATCACCGCCTCCACTGAGCCCCCCCCCAGCCTAGGCCTCTATTCCACCCCCCACTGTACCCCCCCACACACCACTGCTCCCCTTGCATATGCTTACACTCACCCCCCCCCCATCCCACTGGGCTGAAGAGCTGCAGCTAAGGAGCCATTGCAGCTGGCTGGCACACTCAGGACCCCCACTGTCTCTGTGCCCCACCTCTGCCAGGAAGATGCCTTGCCTGCCACAGCTGTCCCTCTGGAAAGGGCTCGCTCACTTGGGCCTCAACTTTAAGCCTCCCTGCCCTGCTCCAGGCTGTCCCAGAAACTAGAATCTCAGCAACGGGGAAGTGCCCACCAGTTGCCATAAGGCTGCGGAAACCAAAACTCTAGTCTAGCCAATCAGATGCCAGTTCTTGTTCAGGGTCAGCCTTAGAGCAGGGGCAGATTACCTCTGGGTCACACATCCCCAAGCAAGCCTCCACTCCTGGCCCAGCAATGCTGGGAGGAGCAAGGAGGGAGGTGATAGGCAAGACTGAAGCCATTTTTAAATCGCTTTGGGCAGCTCAGGCCAGCTAAACCCTTAGGCAAGCTAAACTCAGTTTACAAGCAAAGCAGGATGTGGTAAAGTGGGTAAGATATTCCAAAGCATAGCTGATGAAACAGGGCAAAAGAAATGTATGCTTGGCAAATATACTTATATAGATATAAAGGAAGTTTAAGTTTTGTAATCCATAAACATCTGTGCATGTCTAAAAACTGTTTATTCCAAACTATACAAAGCTGACACACCTATGTTGCTTAGGTGGAGTCCTTGGGTTTTTACAGCTGAGGTCACCTTTACTGCAATAAAGTTCATTTGCTCTTGGAATCTCACTGACTGTGTACCTCATTGGGCCTTGGCACACCAGGCAACAGGCCCATTTAGCTAACCGATGCACTGAACAGCCAACTCCCAGACAAGAGTCCCATTTGCCAAGCACATGGGCCATCCCCATGCTCACGTGGTATTGCAAAGCTTGTGGCATTTACAGTGGCTGTCTGAGCTAGCCAGCCAAGCTATTCTCAGCTGCAGTCAGACACCCTGACTTCCTATAGTTGGGGGACTAAAGATCTGGGAGCTACAGCCCCTGAGACCCCCTACTCTTTGCGGAACTGCGGATGCCTTGGGATGACACATGGAGCTTCCTTCCCCCTTGCAACTAGTGAGAAATGGCAAAGGTTGCATTTTCACCCTCTGGTGGCTGGAAAGTGGGTAGTCGGTTGCCAGCAGAAGGGCACATCACCCCTGGTGCCCCTGGGTTACACTCCTAGCCACTTACCCAGGCTCTTAACTGTTTTGTCATTTACTCCAAACAAAAATTAGGACTTGCCTGTAGCAAGGGAAAGATCCAGAGACCTCCTGAATCCCACTGCCTTGTTCCAGAGATACACCAGTACTGACTCCAGGCAGGCCTTAGCCAAGTGGCAGGAAGAGCAAAGAGGACTCTGTCATTCCATGCAATGATTAATGAAGCAGAGGTGTGTGTGTTAAGGCTGCACATTACTGTAACAAGGATAAAATTCAGGATAGAAAAGGCACAAAAAACCTTGCTGGGTAGCTGATGTCACCCCCTTTCCGGATAGTAGGATGATAGAGGCTGGGTGAATATTTGTCAGAGATGCTTTAGGCTGGTCCTGCATTGGGCAGGGGGTTGGACTAGATGGTCTGCATGGCCCCTTCCAACTCTATGATTCTATGATCAAGATTGCATTTAAGAGAAAACCAGTGTTTTAAAACCAAATGCTTAGAACAGCCAGAACAATGGGTGCTAAAATCCTGACACTGGGGCAGCGCAAAGAAATGTCCAAATCCATAAAATACCCCTCAGTTGCTAGAAAGAATATGGGAGGGGTTTTGGTCAAGGCAGAAAGGAACTGTGCTCAGCACCCAAAGGAAGGTACGGGATGTAATCTATTGGAGGGGTCACTTGGGTCACAGTGTGGCAGATCCTAACTGCTTACAGTTGCAATTTCAGGTCAGCAAGAAGGATGTGTCGGTGTCAAGATAATGAACATGGCCTAAAGTCGCTAACCCAAGAAGACTCGCTCCACCAGCATAAGCATCTAGCTGTTGTTTCTGGTAACAACCAATTAACCTTCTCTTGTCTATTTCCTGCTCTGTGGATTGAGTTTATTTGGACTTCATGTGAAGCTGTGCTTTGTGGTCCACAGTTGAAAAGTGCGAGTTTCTGCCAACAGCTGCGTTAGAAGCAATTGACTCTCTGAAGCAAAAAGGTTTGCAGTCTTTTGTCCTGATAAGCCTTCCTAAGTCTGAGAAATGCCTGCCCAGCTCTGACGAGTCCAAAGTAAAATAAAGAGTAAGCAGACTTCTTCCTTCTCTCCATCTTACCTTAGGTCCAAAGGCAGCCAGAAAGGGAGACAGAGCTAGATTGTATGTGATCGAAAGCTGTTTTTAAGCCCTCAAAGGAGCTAAGCCAAACAAAAAGCCGGGGAGTTTGCAGCATCCCAGGACAGTTTCACTCCTTTGGGGGCAAATCATCTTCAGAAACCAAAGCTTCAGATAAAGCAACCTGCAGGTCCTGAAAGTGATGGACAGGTGCCTGTAAGGTTTCAATATGAACAATTGGGTAACACTGTAGGGCACTCAGAAAAAAGTTCTGCCAAGCCTGAGTTTGTATAAATGGCCCCTTTACACAACACTTCACTGCAGGCACACTTGCAGCAGGCCTTTCCCACTGCCCTCCCCAACGAATGAGAAGGGCCCTCCACGGCTCTAGAGACCTGAATGGGGTTATTTATTTAGATCCCCTGCTTTTCACCCCAATGGGAGACCCAATGAAGCTTACAACCCCATTCTACTCTCCCCCATGCTCACAACAACAGCTCTGTGGGGGAGGTTCAGCTGAGGAAGAGTGACTGGCCCAAGGTCACCCAGTGAGCTTCCCAGACAGCAGAGCAGGGATTCAGACTTGGGTCTCTCACCCACTAGGTTAGCACCTGGAGCATTCCCTGACCAGAGATCCAGGCCATTTCAGGGCAACCGCTAACCCCCAGACCACTTTGGAATCCGAGCGCCATTCTTCTTTGCTTCTTGTCACCCACCAGAACAACTCCTGTGCTGTTTTGGCATTTTCTGCTCTTTGTTGAATGAGGTATTCCCGTCCAGAACAGCTCTTGTTATGAGAGCATCTTTTCTGGTTCTTCTCTCCTCCAATAGAAATTGCAGAGACCGAGGAATCTTTCCTGGCTGCAAAGGCAGTAGAATGTCACAGCCTCATATGGAAGCCACCAGAAATCTGTTCTACATTAGAGCCTTCCAAATGGGGCATGACACACACTTCTTGGTGTGAACACCATCCCCTAAGCCAGGCGTGGCAGCTCTGTGCAAGTGTGAGGTATGAGCTGCCCTGGCATGTATTTGCTGGAGATTACTGGGGCAACATCTGTGTGCACTCGCTATGTGGAACAGTGCTACATGGAAATGCCCTTAGGTAGCCTCCCTATGGGTGCTGCAATGTTTAAAATGGCCCAGAGCCTTTCATCCCAGGCATCTCAGAAGAGGAAAGCATGAGTCTAGCGAAGCTTCTCCTGGAGCTCTGGTGGCAGGCTGCTTAAGTGCATTCATTCATATGCTTTCCAGGGCCCAGCACCAACCATATGACTTCAAGGTCTCTGCATGTTCCTGCTGGCTTCCTCCTTCCCCAGCACCAAGATGACATTCCTGGGCACAGGCTTCTGCAGAGTCTCCTTCCTTTTCAGTACACGGGACTGGATGGGAAAGGCCAGGAAGGCAGTGTCTTTCCTCCCTCCCCGCATAAGCCACGGCTTGCATTGCAGAATGCGGGGGAGAACCCTTGCTCTTTCCTTCTGACCGGATCGTTTGCACTGACTTCTGCCGTCTACTGAGCTCCTGCCAGTGCTAAACATCATCAAGGAGGCCTCTGCTGTTCTGCCAGCCTGAGCTGGCTGCCCTGGGTAGGTCAGGGTCTCACCTCCTTGCACTCTGCTAATAGATTCTTTCTGGGCAGCAGCAGCAGCAGCAGCAGCATTTTCTGCCTCCACCAATCACCGGCCCTGAAGGCAAGCCCCAAGTCCCTTGCAAGGTGTGCAAGCTGGCTATCAATCTTGTCTCCTCCAAAACTTAGGCCACTCGGCTGTAGCAGGGTTTGGGAGGCAAGTGCTCCCTTGGGGATAGAAAGCCATTCTCAGACACAGCATAAATTCAGTGCTTGTGCAAAGCCTCCCCTCTCGCTCTCTTTCACAGGCATGCAAAGACAGGAGCAGCCCAGGCCAGAGGCAGGCTCAGTCCCTCGCAGCCGTCTACAACCTGATGCTGCCAAAAGGCTGCGTTAGAAGATGGATCATGCCCACTACACAGGAGGAAGACACTCTGTCATTTCTGTTGTGCTGGGGAGAGATCTTCTGGAATCGGATGTGAATGTGAAACTTGGAGCTTTTGGACAGTTATTGACAAATTGTAGGGCAGGGAGCGATGACAGAGATGTTCTGAATATATAACACTATGTGGAAAGAAAGGAACCAGCCTGGTTTACTTTTATAGAAATGAACATATGGAGGAGGAAATTGGCAGGCACCTGAAAATATCTAATACTACGTCTCAGCATTTATATAACGCTTTCAGTGATCAAAGCCATTCAGGCACATTATCTTCCAATCTGTTCCACAGCCCTGTGAGGTTGGCCAGTGTTATGGTCCCCATACTGCAGACAGAGAACAGGGAGCTGAGGCTGGGAGTGGCCTGACATAAGGCCACCAAGCAGGTTCATGGCAGGGGCAAGATTCGAACCAGGGACTTCCCAGAGCCTCTCTACGCTGTGCCAGCTCCTCTCAAAAAATTAAATAGAAATAAAGAAAGACCACCTGTGCACCCACTGCACCCCCAACAAACAATGAACAACTCAAATGAGGTTGAATGTGGGGGGGGGGGTTCAGCTACAAGGAATGTATCTCAAATCACAGTTGTCAGGTTTCCCCGTACCTGTCTGTGGTGCTGTCCAAGGTGCTGACACATCCTTCTTCTTTGGCTCAAGGTGCCCCTCCTTAAGCCTTCTCTACCCAGTTGTTGCCAGAGAATGACCTGGCTCCTTTTTCTCGTAAGCATCAGAGCATGGACAGTGGTCATGTGGGTACACACACACATACTCAGGAGTAAATTCCATTAGAATCCAAGAGACCTACTTTCCAGTAAGCCTTTCCAGGGTTAGGATGCTGTGCTGGGCCTCGTTACTTGGGGGAGAGTGTCACAGAATGGCTCCTCTGGGCAAACGTGACACTTGTTAATTGCTGTTTCCATACTCAGCTGCTCCCAGAAGTGGGTGCTTTGGTCTCATGTGACTGATGCTCTGGTTGCCACTTCACTGCTTTCCTTAAACCCAACCAGAGGCACAGATTTTTCCTCTGACAGTTGTTCATACGTTGACTCACTGTAACCACTAGAATGCAAGATTGAGCTGGCTTTCCCGTGAGTGTGTTTTGCCCATTTGGTTTGATCTAAGTTCAGACTAGAGATACTGCTGTGTTGGCCCCGGAGAATGAGATACACAGAACAAGTAAAGCCGGTGCCTTTTTACTGGATCAACTCTAGTGGTTGGGTGGAATAAAGAAAGGGATCCTGAAAGCTTTGAAGGCACTCTCAGGTTATTCAAAAGCAAAGGCAATCAGAGCAAAGGAGGCAATCAATAGGGATCAGACAGACACAGCCCGACGTGTTTTTACAATTTGCTCTGATCACGATTTTCACATTTTGCTCTGTATCTGATGGGGAAAAATGACATGCGGCTTGAAAGTTTGGCAAAATGTTTCAAACGACCAGCGCCTGTATAACAAAAAGAGCCACTTTGCTTCTTCTGTATTTCTCAGATGTGATAGGTTTTATTCTGTTATTCATTATTCTCTGTCAAAACAAAGACTCCATGAAGCTCAAGAGGGACAGGAAAAAGAGCAATGCCAAATCTTAGCGAATTACATTTCTGGCCAATGCAGGCAAGGCAGCAGCGCTTTTCATTGCATTACCTCCCAGCCTTCTCCTCGCAGGGGGCTTCCCCCCCACATCTAACAGCATTTGATATATTGTCCCATCCAACATCACCTAGCTCACTTACAGCAGAGTTACACTCTTCTCAGTCCACTGGAAGCCCGCATGGCATAGTGGCTAGAGTGCTGGACTCGGGTCCTGGGAGATCTTGGCTCAGATCACCACTTTTACCATGGAAACTCATTGGGTGACCTTGGGCCCATCACATACTCTCAGCCTAGCCTACTTCATAGGGTTGCTGCAGTGAGAAAACGGAGGAGGGAAGAATAACATTCGAAGCTTCCTCCCAACTGGAAAGGAAAGTAGGAAGCCGCCCTGAGCCGCTTCGGCGGGAGGGCGGGATAAAAATCTAATAAATAAATAAATAAATAGGATATACTTTGGTTTAGTGGTTAGGAGCACAGACTCTAATCTGGGGAAACCAGGTTTGATTCCCCACTCCTTCACATGCAGCTGCTGGTGTGACCTTGGGCCAGTTACAAGTTCTCTCAGAGCTGTTCTCTCAGGAGCAGTGTGCGGAAGAGCTCTCTCAGCCCCACCTACTTCACAGGGTGTGTGTTGTTGGGAAGGGGAAGGAAGGGTGGGGTATAAATCCTCTTCTTCTTCTAAACAAATGCAGGTAAGTCTGTGGACTTAAAATGGTGTAACTCTGTAGGACAGCACCATTATTTTGCATTCCAAATAATGGAGAGTTCAGTCCAGACCACACAAAAAATGCAGCAGTCTTTTGCACTGATACTGGCTGAGGATTGGTGTGGGGCCGTGTGGGGTGGCACTGTAAGGCTACCAATGACACCAGTTTGAAATGGGACACATTTCCCTGCTTCTTCAATTTATGTATGCAATCCAGTGGCTGTTCTCCTCGAGCGCTGCTGAGTGGCATGCCACTGTAACATTTCAAAGAAATCCAATAAAATCTGACAACAAACAGCAGAAGCCTAAATTTAAACATATTAAAACACAATTCTAAAGTTCAACCAAGCTGTAAACTTGCCTGCTGAAATTAAACCCCCCCCCCCACACACACACACTTTACAACAGACGCTGCATTTCAGGAAACTAATGGCCGCTTTCCTTGGTGAGGAGTTCCAGAAGCTACTGCCCTGAGAGATCTGAAAAGTATCAGATGCTTCAGGGAGTAGAACCTTCTCAGGCCATGGACGAAGGAGCTCCTCAGAGGAGAAGGAGAGATAGTCTCTCAAGTGTGGAGGGCTCAGCAGTGACACGGATGCTTAGAAAATATTTCTCCTACTGCCAGTTTGGTGTAGTGGTTAAGTGCGCGGACTCTAATCTGGGAGAACCGGGTTTGATTCCCCACTCCTCCACTTGCACCTGCTGATGTGACCTTGGGTCAGTCACAAGCTCCGGCACAGCTGTCCTTGAAAAAGAGCCGTTTGTGTCAGAGTTCTCTCAGCCCCACCCACCTCACAGGGTGTCGGTTGTGGGGAGGGGAAGGGAAAGGAGTTTGTAAACCGCTCTGAGACTCCAAGTGAAGGGTGGGGTATAAATCCAATCTCTTCTCTTCTTCTTCTACTACCCACACGTTGTCTTAATTTTAGTTGTTTTAAGGGTGGTTTGATAATCAAGCTGGCTGTTTTATCGCTTGGCAAGTATTTGTGGGTTTATTAGCTGTTTTTTCTTGTTTAAGCAGCTGTTAACTGAGAAGCAGCCTAGACGGGTAGTGGAAAGTGCCACCAAGTCACAGCTGACTTAACAGCGACCCGGCAGGGTTTTCAAGGCAAGAGACAAACATAGCTGGCTGGCTGGCTGGCTGTTGCCTGCCTCTGCTTAGCAGCCCTGGTCATCCTTGGTGGCCTCCCACCCAAGCACTAACCAGGGCTGACCATGCTTAGTGGAGGAGGAGGAGGAGAGGAGGAGATTGGATTTATACCCCGCCCTTCACTACCCAAAGGTGTCTCAGAGCGGCTGACAAACTCCTTTCCCTTCCCCTCCCCACCACAGACACCCTGTTAGGGGGGTGGGGCCGTGAGAACA
>NW_015164664.1:478198-516622 GCF_001447785.1 Gekko japonicus | reverse complement strand
CCCCCCCCCCCCCCCCCCCGTTTCTCATATATCCACAGCAGGACCCTGATGTATGCTACTCTAGTTGAACCTAACGTAGGCACGTTTGAGACCTTTTACCCGGACTACCTGGGGAAGGCCCTGAAAACCACCTTCCGCCTGGTGGTTCCTGCACTGGCTTTGAGGGAAACGGAGCTGCAAGCTCAGAGGAGAGGCGGTTTGTGTATGCAGGTGGGCTCATGCTCCAGCCTGAACCCCGGGGAGGCTGCCCTTGGCGAGCTAGAGCAATTCATCCTGATTAGCGGCTGCTATTTGAAGGGATAATTGTTACATAATTATTCTGAGCGCTCAGAACCACCGCACGTATCTGGTCCCCAGGCTCTTCTTTTTCTTCTGAAGCAAGAGGGGGAAATTCTACACAGCGCAAGGGAAGTTCCAAAACAGGGAAGCATTCTGCGGACGGTGCAGCTGAGGATGCGGCTAGGCCAGAGTGGCCGTTCCTGGCTGCTGCTGCGGCTTCTAAACTAAGCTCCTAGAAGACTGAACATGAAACAGCCATTCAGGGTTCCTTCCCAAACAGCATTTACAACAAACAGAACCTCCTGGCCTTGAGCACTATTAGGAAGAATAGAATTCAAAGCAAGGTGGCAGAGCCCACCCTGATGTCCAGAACAGTTGGAAATCAAATTTTCTGAAGACCTAAACCAGAGCTGTCTACAAGAACCTACAGAGGCCACCCATTCCAAAGAGCAAAAGTCCAGGATGGGCCCCCGGAATCCCAGACACCCCCTCTGCTTGCCTCCCCTACAAGGGTCAGCTCTCGCCCTGTGTGATATGGGTGGGTGCCGTTTCCAGAAGCTGGCTGTTCAGGCTCCAGATGGTCACTGCCAGCAGGCAGCCTGAGTCCTGGATGAGGTGGGTGTGAGTTGTGGCCATGGGACCTTGCTCATTTTGTCTTTTCCTTGTTCCATTGGTGGGGGCAGGCCATGGGTGGTTGGTGTCCCCCCCAGCATGAGGCATGGGGAAACTGCCTCTGTTGCCCATTGGCTAAAATCACCCCTGCTGAAAGGCGATTCTTGTCTATAACTGAAGGCAAGTCTGTAGTTCAACTAGCAGATGCAGGAAGATCTGCTAGTCTGCAGCAGGAAGGAATCCAAGAGACATCCCACCTCTATGCTCTTTTCATGTGGGTCACACCACACAACCATATCTTACTATGTTGCCTGCAACACCAACTGAACTTGCTCGATCAGTATGTGTACAACAGTGAACAGTGTTTTTGAAGTGTTCAGTACTCTGTCTGGATCATGGCAGCGCATTGCATCCTGAAAATTCTTCCAAAATAGACTTAATTGAATCACTCACAAGCTGAGTTCAGTGCTGTAAATCCACTGTTCCCAAAGCCCATTCATTTTGACATCAGTGCTTCAAAGAAGTCATGTGCGCAGCCTCTCTTGGCCACCTACCGGAGAGCAAGAAAGCATCGCAGAATGTGAGACCGTGCTGGGATGTCAGATGTGTATCCACGGTGGGTCCAGGAAAGTATATTCAGAGGGCATTGCCCCAGCACACACCAGTTGATTTATTACTTATTTTTTAAAATTTCTAGGCTCCCTTTCCAGTCAAAGAATACTTAATACAGCTTTCCATAAAATCATAAAACACTATAATGTGTTGGAAACAAAACCATGAACAATTTTTATTCAATATTTTGATCATGATACCTAGATTTTTCTCCCAAATGGGGTCTAAACTGACACACAATATAATTATTCCCTCCTCCATTTCATCCTCACAACAACCCTGGGAGGTAGGGTAGACTGAGAGTGTGTAACTGGCCCAGAGTCACCCAGTGAACTTCCACGGCAGAAAAAGGATTCAAACCTGGATCCCACAGGCCTTAGTCTTATACTCTAAAGCAGTGGTCTCCAGTTCTTTCTGTAATGATAGCTGCTTCTGCATAATGAAAAGTATCCCAGACCACTCCCCCGCCCCCATGTTACAAGGTTTTGTTCTGTCTTTCATGTGGCCTGGCAGTATACGTCTCCACCAGATGATGATGTAGAATCAGGCATTGATCCATTGTGGAGCGACGGCTTCCAAAACCTGCTTGTTCCTCAGCTAAGTTGTTTTCCCTGTTGAGCCAGTCCCAAAACTTCCAGCATGGGCCAGACCTCTGTGCAGTTTGGTCAATGTGAGGACTGGTGCCCACCATTCAGTATCCATTTTGATCAGCTGTAGGGGGTTAAAATCACTCCTTGGGGATTTCTCCAACCATAGCTGGGCTGCAAGCCTCTTGACTTCTGCAGTTGCAACTGGAGACCAGTGTTTTCTGTACTAATAGGTGGGCTCTGTGGCATAGAGTGCAGATATGTCAGTGGCAAACCCCACTAGTGTTAGGGTTTTAGGATGGAGTTGCCCATACTGCATACTTGGAATTGCCAGTTGCAACTATTAGAGGGGGGGAAACATATGTAGTGCTGTGTGTAGCCTGTGTCTCATCCAGGGATTTTCTTTCTGTAAATTCCCTTAAAGGTCAAGTAATCTATCTTGCCATCTGATCTTTTATATCATAAGTAAAGGCCTGGATCAGAGGACCCCCGTTCCTTTTTGCTCCTATTCCTGTTCATTCAGCCAAGTAGATTGAAGGACTTGTTATCAAGACAAGCACACATCTGCAATTCTCCCCTTCACCAGCACCTGCTGCCTGGATGGGCCAGACAGGTTTTTCTGCTGCAGTGTTATGCTCTGGCATGACTGCAGCTGGCGGACAACCCACCAACCGGGGAAAGCAACCTGAAGCCTAGGCAGGTGTGGGTTAGGAAGAGATACCCACCTGCTCTTTCCATGTGGCTTTCCATGTGCAATTGATTTCGTGTGGTTTCTCTCTGTTTTTTTAAAAAAAACCTTGTGAACTTCAGCAAACAAAGGTGCCTTCCTCTGTGAGATGAAAGCATTTGTCCCAAACAAGGTCCACTTTTAAAAATGCTTTTTAATCTTAAAAATTCTGTTGTAGTTTTTAAAAAAGGAATGAAAATCTCAATGCGTTTATGTCATCTTTCTTGCTAAGAAAAGACCCCTGTCAAAAATTCCCTTGTGATCCCATCAGGAGTTTGGATTACTTGTTTTTGACCACAAAATAACGTTTAGATTTCAAAAAATAATTTGTATTTATATCTTTTTAGGCTTTGCTCTTATCTTCTTTTCTGGTGTTCCCTGAACATGTACAGAGACCTCTCATGCTTGTTTGGTATATCCAGGAGGAGTGCTAGCATGGGCCACAGGCTCTGAAGCTGAGCTCTCGAATTCTGGGACTGGCTCAGATTTAAGCGCTGTTCATGTGCTCTTCACATCCATTTTTCTTGGCAGCCAGTGCTGAACATTAGTGCAGTGAAACGGTAGAGTGCTCCTGTTTGCATCTAGATCCTCACTGACCTTGGTACAATCAATGAGCTGTCTGGTGTGCCTTCAGTATTATAAAACAACAGGGATCCCAGTACATCTTATAACCCAAGTTGGAGGTTGATTTTAAAGAAGCAACATGCTGCCTCTAAGCCCCCCAAACTAGCAGGTGGGAAGTGCTTCTGCCTTCAGATCCCTCCAAGCAGAGCTCCTGCAATCCCTCCTCCTGCCCTCTTCCACAGCGGCCTGCCATCTACCCATCTACGGTCCTTCTGGCCCCTCCCTGGTGGCCTGCCATCTACGGTCCTTCTGGCCCCTCCCTGTCCTGAAAGCTCACAGGCCTGGCCTAGCAGGATCACAACTGCATCCCTCCTAAGAGTGCAATAGCCTCTTGCCTATTGCTGAGAGCAGCTGCTGGGATGAATGAGCCCTGGAAGGGCAAGGAGATGGCTCCGAAAGCAGCAGGGAAGAAGATTGTTCATCCCTGCTGGCTCTGGCACAGGCAGCATTTAGCGGTGACTTGGAGGAGTCGGGAGTCAAGAAGGAGAGGCTGGGATCTGTCAGTCTGGATTAACACAGTAGCTGGCTGGTGTTAAGAGGCAAGATATCAGCCTGTGCAGACAGCTGAGCTGCCACAGCCTGGCCTTTGTGTGTCAACCCAGGCAAGAGGACTGCTCAGTATTGTTCAAATGGGCCTTGGCATAAAATTAGGCCAAAGGATTCAGTTGGAGGCATGGCACGGGAGGAACATGGCATTCCTCAAAAGCATGAATTGTGCAGGACGCTAGGTCTAGTGGAGAGCTGGTGGACAGAAATAGCATGACATCCCACAGCAGAGGGAAAGGAGGGAACCTGACAGCCATCTACCTGCATGGCAAGATGTTCATCTGAATGATCTGCTCTGCACCCAGATCCTATCTTATCTGAGTACCACATGTAATCCTTCCCATGCGACTACCACAGCATGAGAGATCAGGACACCGGCATGTCACATCCCCTTCTGCTGGAAGGAGAGATTTCAACAGCTGGGGTCTGGCCAACTCAGGAGGCGGCTTTTAGGCAGTACGGATTAGCCAGCAGGCAATAGTTAGCCTAGATTAGCTCTTGCAGGTTAGTTAAATCCTGATTCGTTCATGAGGGTCACTGAAAGCCGGCTTAGCTCCTGTGGGCGAGTTAGCCCCGATGTAAGCTTTGTGTAGACATACAAGATACGGATGAAAAGGGCAACAAGGAGAGGCCTGGTCAGATGGATCCAGAACTCCACTTGGTGCTAGGGGTGTCACTATCCCCTCACCTGGCTTGTTCTGATGAAAAGGGTGGCAGGGGACCCCACATCGACAAGTAATGTGGCCCCTGCAAGCTTTTAAAGACCTGGACTGTTTCCAATCACTCCTCCAGAGAAAACAAAGGAGAACGTGTTCTGTTACAATGAAAATGCCTTGTGGGATTAGATTTTTTTAAAAAACTGCAAAAAGACAGCTTTGGAGGAGGTAGCGTTCATCTCGGCCCAAGGGCTATCAAGCACCATCGCTCCTGGGGCTACCTTGTGGCTAGACTGAGCATCTTCTCTGTATGACTGAGCTCCACCCACTTCTTTAAGGTCAGCTCCTGGATTTTACGCCAACCGACTTTAGACTACACTGGTATCAGAAAGACACACACACACCCCGCCGCTGTGCAACTGAGCAGCTCCAGACTCTAAGAGCACCCGGGCTGTTCAGAGATTCTTGCTGATATTTAGGTCTCTTTGCACAGGCCAGTTTTAAGTGTGGCTGGCAGAAAACTAATTGGATTCTTTGGACTAGAAAAGCTTGCCAGCGTACTCGATTCTGTGCCCTCGTAAACCCCACTCAACCTATCCATTTGCACATAAATATATTTATAAAGACACCATTAAGTCTCCAGTGCTATTTCTCCAAGGGAAACTCACCTAAAGTAAGTTGCCCTGAATTTCCATTGTTCCGGGAAGGGTGAGCGCAACATACTGTGCTTCTCTGTCAAAAGTTGAAGGGTATACACTCTCTCCATTTCCTTGTCTGCTTGGCAACAACTTCTGCTGAGCCCTGGGAAGAGCTGGCAGGGACCAAAAAGCACTTAGGAGATTCTCACGAAACTTCCAGGCTTCCTATTCCACGGCCGGTTGCTCCTCCTATAGACGCATCCCTGTTTTGGTTGGAGCTGGCCCCCTGGCAACAGGAATGAGCAATCACAGAGAAGGCTCTGGAGGAAGAGGAGAGTGCGGTGGATCCCAGCAGAGGAAGACGCTCTTGGACCCAGAAGGTGATTGAAAACGACGGGTGGGATATACATCGGATACAGACCTGCACACAGCTGTCTCCTCTCATTAGTGGAGGAATAAATCTCCATCAGCTCTGATCGGGTTCATGGGCCCAGCCAGACTTCACATAATTCATAGAAAGTATGACCCTGAACTCAAAAGCTGTGGCACACTTGGGGCTGATGTGATAGAGGGAGTTAAATGGCAACTGGATCATACTGGGAAATCCACTCCTTTGGTGTAATCAGCCCACACCTGCATGCTAATTATGACAGCCATCCAGCTGATTCCAGGGATAACTTGCCCGGCAAGAAGGTGGCTGCCTTGTTGTCTGCATCCGAGTCTGACCCAGTGGGACGCTGCTTATGTTTTTAGCCTCCGAGTCATTAGATCTAATAAGACAGTACAGAGGCCTGCAAAGATGGGTTGTTTCCATTTTATGATGGAGCTGTGAAAACTGCAAGACTTTTGGCACCTAGTTTTGAAAAAAATCAATTAAATTGAGGCTTAGCGTATCTCAGAAGACCCCAAGTTACTTTTGTTAAAATAGTTTTGAAAATGTTTACTTGCACCTGAGCATATGGCAGTTTGCTATTTGTTAACTGCAGCAAAAGCCATCCTGGCCAGGAAGCTGCGGTGCTAATCACCTGCCTGCTGAAGGTCAGTGGGAAGAAAAAAGTTTGGGATGCATTTCTGATGGGAAAGCTGGCCCATCTAAGCTCTGCTGTAAGGTAGAAATACTGATGTGAGTTTGGTTCTGGCTCAGAGATGGGGGGTCTCGTTTATCTGCATGTCACAAAGCTTTCCAAACTGTTTTGTGGTCCTGAACAATGACAGTTCTATGATATTCCATTTCCCTTTATATAAAATCCTTCGCTTATTACTAAGTTATCAGTGTGGATATTTATGACTTGAGATTTGTTCTTTTTCTTTCTTCTTCTTAAGCAAATTTCTGACCTGTGTTTGGTATTGATCTGCCCTTAAAAGTATGATAGAGCACACCAGGCCAAGAAGTCAGGTCCAGGGAGAAACATCTCTCTGTTCAAGGAAGTAGCTGAGGAATTTCCAGAGATGGGCAATGAACTGCTGCACTCACTGGGAATGTGACTTCAAGCATAGGCTGTGCATCCATCATGCATCCACTTCGGCCAGGTTCGAGTCCACATTCCCCACCACACTCAAATAATGCCTCCTGGAAGTGAGCCAGAGGCTTTGCTACAATTGGCAAGTTCATCATCTTTCCTCTGTTTGGGCACTGGCTGCCCAAGGCACAAAGAAAACTCTCTTGTATGCCACAGGAGTGTATAACCTGTACAGGTATCATTGCTGTCTTTTAAGCCCAATGGAAGTAGCTGAAAGAATGGCAGAGCAGGAACCTTACAGGCTGCTGCTGGAGTATGGAGCAGCTCTCTCGCAGGTAGGAACAGGAAACCCTAGCATGCATACAAAACAGGGGCATGATAGACCATTTTGGTGGGAGCAGAGGACTGGTTCTCTCCCCCGCAATCAACCAAGGTTGGGTTTGGAGGTTTTGGCAGCACCACTGGCGTTTGGTTTGCCCCCACTGCATTTTGCCAAGTACAGCCTTTGTCTCTTCTCCACTTCCATTTGCCAGCACACCAGTATCTTTACAGGTAGATGGTGGGACAGGTGGGTTTCAGTCTTTGGTCCCCAAAAGTTGTGCACTTCAGCTCCAAGGCCTTAAGAGCCATTGGCAGCATAGCTGTAATTCCGTCTCCATTTAAAAGGCACATCTTAAAACATGAAGAACAATGCAGAGGATGTAAGACCAGAATACGACTCTTGCTACCAACTCTTCTCCCAACCCCCTCACAAGTACTTCAAGAGTAGTCAAAAGAAACTGGGAAGGTTTTGTTTGGCCATCCCCATGACCATCACTGGGTACATTATGCTAACTTGCAAATATCATCCTGCAAAGCAGAACATTTGTGAAAGCCTCAGCGTGCCTCGACAAAGTGGCGGGACCCAAAGGCATGATGGAAGAGCAGGGCTTGTTCAGCACTTGTCCAGCATCAGCACTGAGCTACATTCATTTATAGGTACACGTCTAGGAAGCAAGGCTGAGGGGAGTTCTCCCTGCCACCCACAGCAATTCAGACACAAAATCTTCTGGAAAGTATGCTCTCTGTATTTGTCTCAGGTACATCTGTGGTACAGGGTTTCATCCGGTATAAATAAAGTATAAAATCTTACAATTTGTTTTGTCATTATTTTAACAAAAATACTAAAAACTTATTAAAACCTGAAATCAAAGTGGGAAGGGAGACTCTAGCAATCACACGGGTTCTGGAAACACTGGTAGAAAGTGATTAAAAACACTCATTCGGCATGATACCCCCACTCCCCCACTGTCGTAGGGCGCTGCTCCAGTGCAGGTGCCCCGGGGAGGATGAGGCTGATCCGTCAGTGGGCCCAGCCAGGCAGAGACCATCTCAAGTCCACACCGAGGCCTTTCTCCTTGCTGGGCCTCAGTACCGTCCGAAGGGGTTGCTGTTCTGCTGGGGCTGTGTATCTGTTTAGACCAAACACAGAGTTAGAACCTGAGAACGTTACAGCGCAGAGTCCAGGACGAGCAATGACATGGCAGGGATGCAGGAGTCCGAGCAGAAACACAACTCATTTGGGGGAAGGGGGTGGGAATGGGCACCCTCCTTGGTGCCAAACTCCCAGAACACAATCCATATTTCTGGTGTACCTACTTGACACAAACCGGTATGCTTCACTGCATGTACTGGGAGTCTCTGGCAAAAGGCAGTAATGTGAATATCATAATGCCCCTATATAAATCAATGGTGCGACCTCATTTGGAATACTGTGTACAGTTCTGGTCACCACACCTTAAAAAGGATATTTTAGCTTTGGAAAAAGTACAGAAAAGGGCAACTTGAATGATAAAAGGGTTGGAAGGAACACTTTCCCTATGGAGAAAGGTTAAAGCGCTTAGGGCTCTTTAGCTTGGAGAAACGACGGCTGAGGGGTGACATGATCGAGGTTTAAAAGATTATGCATGGGATAGAGCAGGTAGAGAAAGAGGTACTTTTCTCCCTTTCTCACAATGCAAGAACTCATGGGGACTCAATGAAATTGCTGAGTGGTCGGGTTAGAATGGATAAAAGGAAGTACTTCTTCATCCGAAGAGTGATTAACACATGGAATTCACTGCCACAGGAGGTGGCAGCGGCTACAAGCATGGACGACTTTAAAAGGGAATTAGATAAGCATATGGAGCAGAGGTCCATCAGTGGCTATTAGCCACAAGGTATAGATAGGGACTCCGGGGCAAGTGATGCTCTGTCTTCTTGGTGCTTGGGGGGGGGGGGTCAACAGTGGGAGGGCTCCTAGTGTCCTGGACCCACTGCTGGACCCCCTGATGGCACCTGGTATTTTTGGCCACTGTGTGACAGAGTGTTGGACTGGATGGGCCTTTGGCTTGATCCAACATTGGCTTCTCTTATGTTCTTATGTGAAGCAGGAGGGGGAAACTGGGACTGACAAACCAAGAAACAGGTAGCTACAAAAAACGAAAACACCCCTCAAGGAAAGGATTGCCATCAGTTGATATGCACCTTTCCCCATGGCATCCTGCTCTCCAGTCTAGCCAAAGCAGCAATGCTCAACTCCCCCAAACCCCTGTCCCTTTGTCTGTCCTGTGGTAGAGGTGAAGGCAGTCTGGAAGTTACCCCACTTCCACCAGTATGTAGCAGGGCACACCTTGCAGCTAACGTGAAGGCCTGGCTACTGATCAGCTGGGGGAATCCATCAAGCCCTGCAAGAGGCCATGAAGGCTGTCGCTAACCAAAGGGGATTTTCCCCTCTATCACAAGGAACTCCCCAATTTATTATTTTTTAAAATATATGTATTTTGAAATCTGCCTTGAGCCCCAGTAAGAAAAGCAGGCAATAAATTAAGTAAGTAAACGTGGGCTTATACTGACTCAGAGGCACCTGGCAAGAGGCAGCAGTTCTGAAAGGGATCAGACAGCACGCCAGCCCCCCCCCCCCACGTCCCTGTCCCAAGGGGGCTAATTTCTTCTGGGGCACAGCCGCATGTCTGCACTAGCCTTGGGAAAGAAGGGTGCCGGCCAAAAGCTGCAGGTACTACACAAAGCCCATTCTGGGTTGGAACGTGACACAGTTGCATGTTGGTGCTGGGGAGGTCTTCCGGTGCATCTCAGCCTGTCTTGTGCGTGTGAACCAAACAGAGTGTGTGCCCACGATTGACCACTGGTGCAGAAAGAGCAAGGGACGGGGGGCTGGCCCAGGGCTGGGTCCTACCTTCAAACCCATGAATGGGGTGGGGGGGAGAGGCCTCACTGGGGACTCTGCTTTGGATCTCTGAAGGCAGCCCTGGCTTTCACTGCCCCCTTTTCCAACCAAGCCTTTCTAAGAGGGTCTTCCCAAGTGGCAGCTCAGCTTCTGTGTCTGCGAAGAAGCCCCTCAGAGTCCCAGCTCCTCCCCCCTGCCCAGTTCACCACTAATGTGGAGAGGGGCTCTGCACCCATGGGTGTTGGGGGAGAAGGGACCCAGCCTTACTGGAAAGCTGCTGCTGGAGCTGCCGGACCAAGGCAGCGGTCTGCTGCTGCTGCTGTGTCTGCTGGAGGCCCTGCCGCTGGAACTGCGCCGAAAAGGGAGAAAAGCTATTAGGGGACACCCTGGGCAGTGAGGAAGGGAGGGCATCAGCTTCATAAAGAGGAGGGAACCAGGGCCCACGCTTACCATAGGCTGCTGAGGAGCGAGCGCCTGCATCCCCAGCCCCGGAGGCTGGCCCTGTGCTTGTGGCTGAGGGACAGCGGGCACCTGGGGCTGCTGCTGGGGTTGCTGCGGAGGAGGTTGTGATGGCTGCTGCTGCTGCTGCTGCTGTTGTTGCTGCTGCTGCTGCTGTTGCTGCTGCTGCTGCTGTTGCTGCAAACAAGGCAAGAGGACAGAATTGGCTAGGCTGCAAAGGCTTCACACTGGTTGCTAGAATCCAGGAAATCTCGCCTCTGAGGAACTGCAGGAGAGGAAGCCATCCCCAGACTCTGGGGGAAGGTCTGTCATTGCAATGAAAAGTGAACACTTTTGGTAGAGCTGAGAGCAAGTGGCGAGGCCACCCCGGATTTCCAGACTGTGCTTTAACCCAAGGCATCCAACTCTATGCGATGACGGCTGCTGGACAGAATCTCTATGTACAAAGGCGGTATTACCTCCAAGCATCTGCCCACTTATCACTGGAAACAGAATACCAGCTTGGACGGACTGACTCTTGCTCTGATCTAGT
Source organism: Gekko japonicus (assembly GCF_001447785.1). Lineage (NCBI taxonomy): Eukaryota > Metazoa > Chordata > Lepidosauria > Squamata > Gekkonidae > Gekko > Gekko japonicus. Next base: position 505,685 of record NW_015164664.1, on the reverse strand, counting down.
AAGGCTGGTCTCATGTGCAAGTTGAAGCCGAGAGAGAACGACGCTTCCTCTCACTCGAGCCCCCTTCCCCTTCCCGTGTCAACCTTCATCGAAAAGGGCTATGAAGAAGACTAAGTAGGACAGGAGGCAGGTAGTAGATTAGGGGTTAATAGCTCAGCTCTGCTGAGACCACATTGCATCAAGAGCCAGATTACATTTCAGGCAGCTGCCTCTCAGCTTGTGTTCAGTTCCCGTATAAGAATTTCTTCTGTCAGAACCAGCTCCCATTAATTCCCAAGACCATACAAATAGGGCAGCCTGCCAATGGGTTTTTTAAGTGAGAACAAGCACACAGGTTAATGCCTTCTCCCAGAACAGAAGCGAACAGACGGGGTCAGTACAGCACCAATAATGGTCAGATACCCTTTTGGCCCACTTCTATTTTTAAACTCGTTATATTTATTTTGTTTCCCAGCTATGGAGGAACTCAATAAATAACAAGAAATCAAGACAAAAACCTCAAGAGAAAGAGAGAGAAAGCTCAGCTACACATTACAGCCTGTTCAATAACCAGGAAAACATAGTAGTGCAGGAATGGGAAGAACATTATTATAGCAGCTGAGCACAAAAGCCTGATCCAAATTCAATGTGGTAGGAACCTAAGTGAAAGTCTCCATATGAAGCATCTTCAATTGGATTTCCACAAAAAGGAAAAGATTGGGAGGGACAGAGATGCCTGCTGCAAAATCTAAGATATGCTTTCTTTTTCGCTCTTTCTGTCTCCAGGTACGGATCTGGGTGTAGCTCCTTGACATGCACAGAAAAGCAAGGGCCGAAAGGGCTCTTGGTTCTTAGCCCATGGCTTGCACCCTGTGGCACTGTACAAGCTGGCCCTCTCAATCAAGGACCTGCCCGACATACAGGAGATTATTTTCTGTTGGCTTTATTTAAATGGTACGTTTTTCATCTATTACACTTCAGCTACGTTTTTTCTTGTAAGCAGCTTTGGGCTCCTTCAGAGAGAAAAGTGGCCAATAAATATACTAAGTGATTAATAGGGAACCAACTTCCAAAAGACAAAACTTCAAAAATTAGATTGCAGCTGTAAAGGGGGAAATATATGTTTGGGCTGGAGGTTGGAGCACTGTGGGAAGTCAGAAGGGGTGGGGAAACAGGAGAAAAGGATGTATGATAGCTAAAAATGTGATATATGTTTGACCTATTAATATATCCTAATAAAATTGGTTTGTTTGTTTGTTTGTTTTTTAAAATTAGATTGCAACTTTCATCCTGAAAAATGGTTACCAAATGCCTGGGTGTAGAACCATGGCGATTCCAGGCAAGTTACACCACTGCCTTCCAATGCTCCCTCTAAGCTGTGGAGTCTTGTGAGCAAAAATTCTACTTTGTGAGCTCCTGGCATTAAAGTTGTGAGTCAGCGATTTGGCTACTGCATAAATTAGTTTGCTCTGGAGCCATCCTTCCTGAACGAAGGCAAAAATGTGTGAGCCAGAGGCTAAAAAAATGTGAGCTAGCTCACACTAACTCAGCTTAGAGGGAACACTGCTGCCTTCATCCTCAGGATCTGTGTGGATCTGCAGCACACAGAACAAGCCACACCCAAACAGTGAATCCTAGAATCATTTTCTTTCACTGTCCCTAAAACAAAATTCCCTCTGCACATAGCAAGACTGAGGAACTGGAGAATCTCGAGGCATTTAAAATCCCAGGCCTCTGACACCACTAAACAAGGAGCATTGTTTTGACTATCACAGGATCCTTGTGCCAAGGCCAGAGATTCCAGGAGTTCCTGTGGGAGCAACTGCAGCAGAGAAGTTGCTACCTTTTGGGAGCCAGGCCAAAACACTTCTGTTCACCAAGGCTTTTAGTTAAGAGGCTGACCTTTAATACTATTTTTAGTCTGGAAACTGTTCTTTTAAGTTGTCAGTGACCTGTTTTTATGGTCTATGTTTTTAGGCAGGCTGGGATTTAATTAGTATTTTTTTAATGCTTTGATTTATTATTTTTATTTTGCAAGCCACTTCAAGCAGGTTCCCGAGAGGCAGCATAAACTTCTTTTTCTAAATAAATAAATAAATAAATAAATAAATAAATAAATAAGTAAGAAAGAGGCCAGCCAGACCACACAGGAAGCCCAGGAACACAGGCTATGCCTTGGCTCTTTCTGCCCAACTCACCCTCAGCATCTGCTGCTGTTGCTGCTGCCTCAGATATTGCTGCTGCTGCTGCTGTTGCTGATCTGGCAGGAGCTGGTTGGGCCGAATCCCTGACGGGACACCCTGTGCACTCATATGGTTTATCCCACCCATCATGGGAGTTTGCTGCATCGACTGGTGAGGAAACCTGCACATAGAAATAAGAGGGGAGCATGTGTGACTGGGCCTTGGAGTGGCAAAGGTAAGGTACACCCCATCCTCCCTTGGTTCAAAATCAACCATGCATCCCCCCCTCCAGCCTCTGACAGTACCTCTGTGCTGTGCTGAGGGTGTGTCCATACCCAGGGGCTTGCTGATGCACATATCCACTGGGTCTCTGCATTGGCCTGACGGGGTCAAGGAAGGCAGCATTGGCGCTTGGATGTGTGTTCTGATAGGTCTGGCTTGAGTAGGCAGGGGGGACCATGGTGCTGGACTGGGAGGGGTGTTGCTGGAGGCCAATGTGGGAGACATAAGGAGTATAGCCCTGCAGGAAAGAAAGTAGCATCCTGTATCAAATCACACTTCTTTGCCAACAGAGATGGACTGGGGGGGGGGGCAGGAGGATCCACAATACAAAATGTAAGCTACCAATCAGCTGCATTTATTTATTTACAAGTACAAGCACCACTCTCTGTCCAAACAGGTACTCAAGGCAATGTCTTTCCCCCTTTTTATATGTACACATTTTATTGTCAAAATCAAAGAGGCTTGTTTAATGTGGAAGACTTGTTCATGATAATCTTGATCATCTTATTCTGAACACAAGCAGCAGCTAGAGGGCTTTGTTATTCCAAAAAGTAATAAACGGGGAACACTGAATTGGATGGAAATTGGTTCTCTCTTCTTTTGCATGTGAATAGCCAGTCGAGTTATTTGCAATTTTCCGTCCCTTCCCTCCTGTGCTCAGAATCTCATCAACTCCTCTGTGCTGGGCTGTGAGAATTCTTGCTGCTCAAATTGCATGTATGCGACTCATTCTCTTGACTCAGAGATATTTCTGTATACATAACAAACAGAAATATCAGCGGCTCCAAGTTCAAATTTAAACCCTCAATAAGTCTGTGCTCTCCAATGGGTGGTTTATATTGCACAGGACAGCTGTATGGGGGGGAAAAGACACCTTCTCTACACTTATGACTTATTTGGAGCCATGTACACCCTTGAACAAGCCCTTGCCTAGAACATTCATGCTGTGAGGATGTGAACACAAGCAGGATAGACTTAGACTTGCATCCCCTCTGCAGGACCAATAGCTTTTTTGGGGGGTGGGAGGACTGGAGGCACACAAGAGAAACCAGAGCCAAGGAGGACGAGCATTAATACTGACAGCATCGTCAATCAGACCCCCCCCCCCAGCATACTTTTTGCTCCAGTTCGCTAAGCATCATGGATGAGGCACACCCTCCCTGCACCGGTTTAGTCGTCATGGCTTCCCCCAAAGAACTCTGCAAATTGTTGTTTTCTAAGCATTTTGAGCATTCTTCAGAGGCAGCTAGCTCCTCTTAGGCCTCTTTAAGCTAAGGCAAGTAAACAGACGAGGAACTATGACAAACATGCCACATGACAAGAAACAGACTTTGTCAAGTGAACAAGGAAGCACATTATTGTAGCAACATGAAGTTTAAGCAACCCATCTAAATGTAAAGCAAGAATGGGGATAGTTGATGGGAATCCTAAAAGGTGTCTGCTCCTTTTTTTCAAATATTTGGGCAACCCCATGCCAGTTTCCCCTGAGAAAAATGTCCAAATCTGGTCTAAAGAGGCCAAAGGCCCTGGGTAATGATTTCAGGTAGGAAGGTGGTACGGGATGGACTTCCCAGGCCCTGCCTTAGCTTACCTGCGACGGCTGCACAGCTCCATAGGCCGGGGCTGGAGCCATCTGGCGTACGGGCGGCTGCCCCAGCATCCCCTGGCTCTGCTAGAAAAACAGCAGAGAGGTATGGCTAAGTGAGGGTGGTCCTCCAGACCCTCTTACTCTCTCCCCAAAACTCTTAAACCATCCCCCAAATCTCCCAGAAGCCTTGACAGAGACAATGGGAACATTTTGGTCTGCATTCCCTGCCACCATTAGGAAGCAGCAGGACCAATGATTACTCTTATCTACAATATCCAGTTAGGAGTCCTCACGCTGCATCTGGGAAGGAATCCCTGCGTTCAGCATTCATCTCAGGATGCAGGGATTCCTCCTCCAAATTGGACCTCTCTGATCCCCATGGCTTGCTCCCTTGGCCTCAGCGGCAGAGCAAGGCCAGAGTGACCAGGGAACACGACACTGAATCCTTACCAGCTTGGCCTGCAACTGTTGGCGGAGGAGCTGCCCTTGAGGCGATGGCTGTCTGTAGACACCCGGCTTGTAAGGAGGATCAATTCCCATCATGCCACCCATGCCTGACGGCAAGACCCCAGTGTAGGGGGGGCGGCTCGGAACCACCTTGCCCAGTGTCATGCGAACGGGCCGGTAAGAGGTATCCAACCGAGGGCCACCTGCAGAGAGAAAGAAGAGAACATCAAGAACAACTCACATGTACAACCACCCTAACACAGATATACACTTTCTGGGCAAGGCTGGGGTCTAGAAAGCCCAGCTTTATTTGTTTATTTAATCACTGTGTCCAATAGCAAACTGGCAGGCCCCTGTGTGGATGACAGAAGACATGTAACAAGATCACCAACAGAGAAGGCAGGAGTCTCTAGTTACTTGGAGGATGCTCTTGGTATGCAAAAACCCATGATTTTGTAAACTGATCAAAAGGAAATAAAAACAAAATAGCCGGATGAGGACTGAGCACATGCCAGTAAGCATGAAACATTAAGAACTTGTGCATTTATATACCACTCTCTCCAAAGACAGTTTTGCACATGGAAGTTTTCCATAAAAACAGAAAATGCAATAAAACTTGTGCCAGAAAGTCAACAGGTCTGGAGCCAGGCAGAGGGCAGTCCCTGGCTTATATTTGGATGGGAGACCTCCAAGGAATACCAGGGTTGTGGCATGGAGGCAAGCAAAGGCAAACCACCTGTGAATGTCTCTTGCCTTGAAAACCCTACGGAGTCACCATAAGTCAGCTGTGAGTTGATTGCGCTTTCCACCACTAGAGGGAAGGTGCCACAAAAGAAGAGGTCCTGTCTTTTGTGGCTACCTCAGAGGGTGCCAGCCACACACAGAAGGTCCTCCGAAGAAAATCGCAGCACTCAGGTAAGTTCATGTCAGAGCTGGTGATCGTTTAGATACCCTGGTCCCAGACCTTTCAGGATTTTAACACTAAGAACCTGCACTCTGAATCAAGCCTATAGGAGTGAATAGGCAGACTAGTGAAATTCCTTAAGCACTGGCAAAACAGGATGCATGTAATCAGGATCCGCTGGCAGCTTCTGGGTTACCAGACTTGCAGTAGCATCTAGCCCGGATGTAACCAGAACAGGAAGAACCGCTGTCAAGGCTAACATTTCCAAATAAGATTAAAAGGTTCTACAGCTACAGATGAGACTTGGGTATCCATATGCAGGTGCAGATCTAGAGGCTGCAACCCAGCTCCTTTGGGGGGGGGTACAACTCTGTCTGGAGTAGGATGAAATCCAATTCTGCAACTGGCTTTACCCCTGCCTAACTGCACCCCAGGTGGACTGAACTACAGTTTGCTGGCCTTCATCCAACCCATTACCACCTCCAAGCACTCACCTTTGCATCATACAGACAAATCTGGCTTGCAGAGCACATCGGATTGACAGAAGAGCTAGATTCAAGACCGGCAGCAGAGACCAGCAAGATTTGGGGTATAAGGTCTTGAGAGTCAATGCTCCCTTCATCATATAACTCCTGAAACTATCAGACAGACATTTCCCCAAATCCTTTATTTGCATGACTTATTCTTGTTGAAGCTATGGCAACTTTTGCAACCTCTGGAATCTTTTGATGCAAGCAGAAGGAAGAAAGAGAGTGTGGTGCAGAGGCTGGGTCTGGATGCAGGAAATCAAGGTTCGAATTCTTAAGCAACCACACAGCTCTCTGGTTGGCCCTTCTGAGAAAACCACTCAACCTCATGTGTTGTTAAGATACAAATAAAAGAGATAAAAATCAGAAAGAACCAAATGTTCTGTGGAAATAACAGGCAAGCTATAAAGGGACTGTGGACATCGAAAAGGAAACCAGGGTACTGGAAATGTGAACTCTGCACAAACCAACCAAATAAATGACCATCCAAAACTTGCTTTAAAAAAAGAAAGAAAGAAAAGAAACTCGACGGCTTTGCATGTGCTTTCCCATAATGGTCCATTGCAGCAAGGGACTGTGGTCTATCATGAGTTCTGTGCAACAGTGACTCAGACTGCACAAGTGTTCAGAATGCAAATGTTACAACGTAAGCGTATACAACCTGAACTTAAATGCACCATGCAAAACACCCCTCATCACCCAGAGCTCCATATCACATTCTGCATTGCCCAAAAGTGGATGTGGAACACCCTAAGTCCCCGACTACCTTGCCAAGCTTGCAGCTTGGTGTGGCTTCCAAGGGCAAACCCAATCGTGACTGTAACTGAAGCACTGATGAGATGAGCTTAGTACTCTGGTTCAAAGGAACTCTCAGGCGTTTTCACTCACCTGCTGGCAGAGGCTGGTTCTGGGCATAGAGACCCACCGGCGACTGCCCAAAGGCCAGCCGAGACATAGAGTTCCCAGCCTGATGGTGCAGGAGCTCTGTGGGCATGCCGCCGGCATAGGAGACTCCTCGACTTGTGTTCATCATGTAGTCCTGCAAGGAGAAGGCTCCGTGAGAAAGCAGCATGAGCAGCAGAGGTGCCCAAAGGAGCCAGATCAAGAATGGCAATGATGGAAGGGAAGGCAAGCAAGTATGCAGGTGAGCCAGGGGCAATCCTCATGACTGAGAGCAAGCTGGCCAAGGGTAACGTACCACCCATCCAGAATTATGACGACTTCATTTTTTAAAAAAAGCATTCAAGGACTGAACTCGAGTCTAAAGTGAGTTCAAAGAGAAGGAAAGAATGGCTGGGTAACGCAGGAACCTTCAGATCACATCACTCTTGTCTCAGTGTGAGGTTTTTAAGTTGCCCCCTCATATGCAGAGGCAGATGTGAGCACGGATATCCTGCAAAACACAAGTGCCCTGCAAGGAACACATGAAAGTATGGCCTGGCCCCACAGCTACAGCATCTTCGAACTCTTGGGCTACGAAGCAGTTGTTGAACACAGTGGCCAACAAGTCTGAAGGGGGGGGGGGGGGGAGGCAGGTGTACGGCTACAATGTGGCTGTTTTTTTGAGGGCTGCTGAGCCTTGTTGGTTCTAGCAAGATTGGGATCTGGTGTGACAATGGCCCCCTCACCTCATTCTTGCTGGCAGTTTGGGCCCGTTTCTTGTTCTTGCTTGGCTTCTTCTTGGGCTCTGCGGAGGAGTTGGCAGAGTTGGTGCTGGCCTTCTCCACCTTGACTGGCTCCAGTGCCTTCTTCTCTGGCTCCAGGGCCACAGGTGTGGGGGGCTCTTCCTCCTCAGGGGGCAAAGGCAGTGGCTCCAGGTAATAGCTGCGGGGTTTAGGCTTCAAATGGGTGTGATACAGCAGCAGCCTCTGTTGCTCTTCAAAGCGAGACACCTTGCGATCCACCCGCACTGTCCCAAACCAACCCCAAGACAGTGGGGCAGAGTGCTTCAGGCCTTCAAAAAGGTCCCAGGGGGAAATCTTCTGCTTGGTGGAGACCTGCAAACCCTGGGAATGAGGAAAGGAAGAAGACACAAAGATCAGCCAGGAGCATCCGGGAACGACAGCAAGAGCCTGTTCCCCCTTGCTCCTGGGGACCATCCCTTCCTCACCAGTCCACGGAAACTGCCCTGCATCATCACTGGGCCTTCTTCACTCTCCTAAGGACTTTAGCACGAGTCTGTTTATTTCTATGATGTCTACTCCCATCCAGCCAGACCCCTGGGCCATTCTTCCTGCAGCTAAAAATGGGACAACATATACATTGGACAGGACACAGGGCTGCCAGGACTACTTGCCTCCTTCTTGAAAATGGAGTCGAAGCCAGCGATCTTGTTGCCTTTGGTGTCAATGAGGGATCCCTGAGGCTCACAGGTGATCACATCCCGAGTCTGCTTGGGCAGGGGAAGCAGTTGGCGCACCTTCTCCAGACTGTCTGACTGACGGTCACCCAGCTCCTTCTGCAGAGGAAAAGAGGCTTTTGGAGGTGGGGAGGCTTTTGGGGGGAGAAAGGTGCTTCCTTTCATATTAAAAGCCAGCACATCTCCCTGCATGTGGATTGACAAAGGGGACCAAAGGTTCATTTAATCCATGTCCTACTAAAAGAAAGGACTCCTCCATTCACTCTTCTGGGAAAAAGCTGGGGTGTGGGAGGAATCAGTTCCTTTTCCTCTGACTTGCCAAAGAGGAATAAGCGTGCAAAAAATCACATACAAAGCAGCTCAGTGTGCATAATGCAAACACTTCTCAACTCCTTTCCCTTACCCGGAGCTTCTTGACAAGGTTCATGTAGGCGCGCTTGTTCTCTTCCATGCTGCCTTGTGAGATGCTGGACATGTCTGCAGCCAGTGTGCCATTGATGAGGACACTCAGCATGTCCAAGACTGTGGTGAAGAGCTCGCTGCACGATTAGAGCGAGGAAAAAGCAGGGAGGGAAGGTCAGTCAAGAGAGGGCTCTGAGGTCCCTGTGCCCCAGTCCTGGTCTTTTCAAAAGGCAGGGAAGCTGCCAGCCCCACACAGTCCATCCATGTCATAGTCCCAACACAGGGCCGAGAAAGGCAGGGGCTCCTCCAAGGACCAAGCCCTCAACCCTCCCATCTTTAGCACCAAGATCAGCAGCTCATGTGTCCCTTTGACAGAGCTCTTCTGCCCAGGTCCTCCTGCCTGACAGGGACAGCTTTCATCTTCAACATCTCCACTGTCATATAGTACTCAAAGTGAACCTGCAGGTTCCCACAGACACTTCCCATAGCCCAGCATGCCTGGGAGGTGGCCACACCAAGCAGGATCATTCCTTTACAGCTGCTAAGGAGTGTGGGTAACTGCTATGGGGAAGACTGGGAGGGGGTAGCAGAGCGGTTGCTCCTCTCCCCAAACACTCACTTGTTGGACTGCATGTCAACAGTGCCACTGCTGATGATGTCCAGGAGAAGCACAGCCCACTCGGTGGTCTGCTGGGTACTGCGCTGCACCGTGTCAAACATGCCCCCCACCTGGCAAGAGGGGAAGAAGAAGAAGCCAGTGAAAGGAGAGGCAACAGCTGGAGGCTGGAGCCAGCTTAATGAGAGCAAGTTCAGTAGGAAACCTGGACAGGTAGACAGGGTGAGATGGGACTTCCCTCCTTAGTGAAGCCCAGCGCAGTATCTTTTGTGGCAGCACCCTAGCGCAGGAGAGACTGACACCCCATCTCCCCTAGTTCATCAGCTACTCACCAGATTAAGTCGCAGTTTTAGGGCTTCATGCATTAGCTGCTTGGCCTTGCAGTCATCCTGGTATTGGTCTTCTCGCCAGTTGGTCACAATCTAGAGAACAGTGAAGAGACAGAAGCCTGACAGTTGACCCCTTCATGGCTGGGATCACGCCCTACGGACGCCCAGCCCTGTTCTCTCACAAGATACAGAGCTTGTGCCCAGAAAGGGTCAGAGCAATACCAATGTCCTTTGCACACCCCTGTAACTGGATTTGGGAAACAACACACGGATCTTCAGGGCTCTAAGCGCTGCATTCTGTTCAAATAATGCCCAGGCTCAGTCCTGGGCTTGATGACCTAACAGCAAGTGGGACAATGCTTCTGAAGACAGCCAAACTACCTCTCTCGTATGACCAGGTAAACACTTCACCAAATACACAACTGGGAATTCACAGGGTGTCCAGGGCATATGCCCAGCATCTCAGTTTAGAAGTCAACCCCCCCTTCAGTTTATCTGCTACCCTAAGAGACCTCCTTAAACTTTGGTATGACCAGAAAGCCTACCTGTTGGACCTGGCTGTACAAGGAGGTGAGGAGGCCTTCCCGCTGCTCATCCTGGCCTTTCAGACATGTCAGTACCAGGGACAGGAAAGGCTGCTGGCTCAGCAGGGACATACTGCAAGTGAAAGGGGAGGTACATGAGCAGCGTTGGGCATTGGCTGAGAGGAGATGCCTCTCCACCCACCCTCTTTCTCTGACCACCCCCTTCTCTGCATCCCTCACCTTTTCTGCTTCTGGCGGTCTCGCTCTTTGCGAGACGAGGAGCCCAGGTGTTGCCCTTTCTCCAACTCATCCCCTGCAGCTTTCAGGACGTAGCCTTGCACTGAGGTGGGGAGCTTGGCAATGAGAGGGGCCACGAGCCACACGCCAGATCTCTCCAGGGAGCTGGGGGCCGGCAGACAGGAGAGAAGTGTCAACCTATTCCCAAGACCCTGCAAACATCCTCCCCCTCCAGCCCCCACCCTGCACTTTTGCACACCCTGACCTGAGGATGGGCTTGGCTTTGGTGCTAGGTGGCACCACGCTGGTAGAGCTGGCGATGCTGACAATGCCGTTGCTGGCGGAGTTGGTCTCGGCTGACTGCTGGAACACCTCTATGGTTGCCTTGGCAATATTCTCCAGCAGAGAATTCATTTCCTGCTACAAAAGGGCAGAGCGCATATTTGGACACTCAGACCCACTCGCCCAAACTTGGCACCTGCCCCCTGCCCAGGCTCTGTATCCCGAGTCGGTGTCCAGTACTTGCTTCTCAGCAAAGCCCTTTTGGGCCAGCAATCTCCAGACATACCAGAGAGGTAGCCATAAAAAGTACTTAGCCCAAGCTTGTCCTGCTCCAAACACTGCATGTTTGCTTACATTGTTTGCTGTCTGCTTGATCATGAGCTGAAGCTCGAGCAGTGACTGCCGCATTGTCCACTGGTCCAGGTTCTGCAACATGCACAGACAAGTCACCGTCAGCCATCCATCTGCTGCAGGCACGACATCGGTTCATGTCTCTCCTCCACTCACCAGAGTGTGAACTGGAATTTCCTGGTACCCTTCAAGGTTTCACCCAGACCAAACCAGACCTCCCCCGTGGTCCATTCTTCCACCTAATCTTCTGGCCTTCGCCATCAATCCCCACAACAGGCACAGTGCAAAACATATCTCTTTCATGCAAAAAGGTTATTATCATTTAATGTAGATTTTTAAAGCATTTGTGCTGAATTGAAGCCAAATTCTGTAGCTTGCATAACTTATACATACTAGGCAAAGATTAATTTATTTAATTACTTTGCATGTTTATTCTACTTATGCTTGTTTTTTGGGGTGGGAGGCAAAGAGCTATGCCAGAGTGCTGAACTCCCTGCCCTCCCATCACACCCTTGATATCGTATTCAGGGCCTTTTCCAAAACTATTTCCCAGCAAACTTTCAAACTTATCTCCAAAGCCTGGAGGACTCTTGTCTCTCAAGAAGCTGAATTCTTTAGTCAGTGCCAATCCAGAGCAGAGTGACATGAATTACAAAATACACACATCCACACATTAAAACAAACCCTTCCCCACGGGATAAACTTCCCCAGAAACCAACATCTGAAGGAGAAACTCCAGTGACTCAGGACCTGTAAAATGCGCTTGATCCTCTGCCGCTGGGGGTTCTCTCCTTCCTCATTGTCAAGCAACCGGTGTGGGTAACAGATTAGCTGCATCAGCCTCTGGGCCTGCGTGCTGCTCAGGACAGGATCCTGCAGGTCATTGCTGTCTTCACAAAGAGATTTCAGGCATCTCTCACCTACCCACTCCTGCACGCAAAGAAGGCACACAGGTAAGGAGACACACAGGTATGATGGTACCCAGATCAACCTGGGAGACTCTGGGCCTACAATGTTCCCTCTGCAAATCCTAGAACCTGCCCAGCCTCTTCTGAAGTCTGCACTGGCTGCTGCTTCACATGGAGAGAGGCATGCTGAGATGACAGCAGAACCCACTGAGGACTAACCTGTGGATAGGAAGGTAACATACTTTGGAGGCCCATTTAAAGACATACCAGGCCTCACTCTAGCTTTGGACTACATCAGTAGCTTAAGCATCAACCTGCCCTACATACATCAGTGAATCAAGCAGGTTACCAAAACCATGCAGCCAGCAGCCTTGTAACATGTTCCACCTGGCCTAACCGCTGCATTGGCTGGATTAAAGACAGAAAGGACCCGTCTCCCCTCTCTCTCTCTCCAGCCATAAAAGCAGACATATTCCCCAGGATAAGAGTTTATACAATGAAAAGCAACAATATGGGGGGAGGGGGAGAGCAGTGCCCTGCTCCACTCACTTCCAGATGTTTAACACGTATCCTCAGAGATGCCAAACACAGTCTTAGAGTTCCAGCTGCAGTACCATCACATGAAAAGACAGAGGCACAAAGCCCAGCATGCTCACCTGCTGGCAGATGCTCCTTAGGACATACTTGGCATAAACATCCAGGCTGGCTGTCTCTATGGAAACCATCCTGCTTGCAGGCTTCTTGTCATCTTCCATGAGGTCATCCACCCCTCCCGGATGGGAAAAACCAGACCCCTTTAGTTCAGCATCCCCTGCAACCAGAACTCAGGGTCACTCAGAGCAGCGACCTACTCGTCTGCATCCCTAGACTAGGCAGGACAGGAGAGTCAAATATCACCCACTCCCATCCCCATCCAGGGCCTCCCCACGCTTGCTGGTCTGTCCAGGCACGTACCCAGCACAAAGACAGCTTTCAAGACAGCAAAGACAGCACCATCCACAATCCGATTCTGGGAAGCAGCCAGCAAGTGTCGATCACAGGAGGAGCGGATGCCCACTGAAGGCTTGCCTACAGGGTGGCCAGAAAGAAAAGAAGCCAGGAAATGCTGACTGTGCAATGGCAGAAGGTCCAACCCAAGCAACAAAGGTATCCAATAACAACACACTTGGGGGCAGCTGGTAAGCAAGGGAGCAGTCTAGACGCTGGTCAGATCCAGCTGTGGTGCTCAGCATCCCAAGGATCTCACATGCTGAGAGCTAAAGAAAGCCCGTCTGCATCTACTCCCAGCATCAGGTCTCCAGCAGCCGCCAGCCAGCTGCCCCTGGAAAGTCCTCAAGCGGGGCAGGAAGGCAATGGTCCTCCTTTGTGTGTGCCCACCACCACCACCACCACCACCGCATTTGATATTCACAGGCTAAACAAAGGTTTTATTTGGCTATCATGTCTCAGAGCCACTGGCAGAACTCTCCTCTATGGGCTCGGCTTAGCTAAAGGTCATCTAAACCAGCGGCCATCATAGCATCATACAGCAGTGAATTCCATGACACTAAATGCACACTGAGTGGCTGTGAAGAAACACCGCATGGCGACCCTGGAGGAGAAGGCAGATCAGTGCCTGACCCTCCACTAGAGAAAGAAACTGGTTAAACTAGATTGGGAAGGAGGCTGCAACTGGTTTGGGGAAACCATTGATGGAGTAGCAGGGACGCTAGCAGCTGGAGCTCTATCCACACCAGGAGACAGAAGTATAAATGGTGGAGGTGGTATGAAAGGGGTAGAGAGGAATGCTTTGCCCTGACAAAGTGGAGAGGGAGAGAAAGACAGGCTGGCAGCAGGAGGTCTACAGACCAACCGAGCCCTGGGAAGCATAACTGGAGCCAGCGGCATGAGGACAGACCCAGCAGAGCATGCTGGTAGACAGTGGCCACTTACTGCTATCCTGCTGGCATGGGTTCAGCTGTGGGGTCTTGAAAAGATGCAGCAGGATCCGGCACGTCAGACGGGCTCCAGGCTCAGAGTCCTGCTCACTGCAGGCTGCAGACAGAAAGGCAAAGGCACTGGTAGCAACTGATTTGAGCAATTCTGCACTTTCGGGCTGGGCCAGGCCCTTGCCACAGGACAGCCTGCAGAGCCTGAAGGAGGCCCTCTTTGGCCCCCCTTTCCCCTACAAGGGTCCAGCATCTCGAGGCTGCCACTCACCAGCATTGAGCAGCGAGGGGATGGCAGCACAGCGGATCAGGTCCTCGAGAAGAAGACACTGGCGAGCAATGAGAATGGCCACAAACGTGGCAAGGGAATCGTGGAAAGACAGATCACTCACCTGCCAAAACGGAGGAAGAGAAGAAGGGCACTGCTGTTAAAACAAAGACAGTATCACTCCCCTGGAAGTAGCATTTTTCAACGGTGGCAGGGAAACAGTGCCAAAAAGCAACAACCCTCCTTTGGGTTGGAGAGGAGGTGCCCACCATGTCACTGGAATCTTAAGCCAAGTGAGGAAGGCTCTACATAGATGAGGGAGAGGAGCCTCCCTCGCCTCGTTCGAGCCGCCACTCACGGAAAAGTGAGCTAGAAAAGGGACTTTCTGAAGAGACACCCCCTCCACTTCCCCCTTTTGTTTGATAATTTATAATCATTTTAGTTCTTCTTTCAGGGGGTTGGGAGGCTCTGCTGACAGTCCCCAATAACTGCGTTCATCAACTGCGTCTTACTTTTCTGGACATTAATTACTAGGGTGAGAGAAGGAGAATACAAAGTGAGGCCTCGTTTACTCCACACCCCAGAATATTTTATTTTTTTTCTTCTGTGTGTTTTTTTTTGGAGTGCTATGTATGTAAAATGTATTAAATAAACTTATACAAAAAAACAAAACAAAAACAAAGTGAAGCCTTAATGGGGGTCTGCACAGGAGACAGACGACATGGCTTATTGGGAGGACTTCCATCTCTAGTATGCAGGAAGGCTGCAAGAATTTAGGCCCAAGTGCTAGGAACACAAGGCAGGAAAGGCTGACATTTCTGGCTGAGCCAGGGAACTGTTCAGTGGAACTAATCATTCCTCAGATGGGAACTTTCCTCAAACAAACATGGTCAACCTAATCCTTGGCTTCCTATGCCACCTCTCCAGGCTTATAGGGGAGCGATGGCACAGAGGATTTATCCTCTGGTTAACATGTGAACTGAACAGAGTTGCTGTCAGTTCTAGCCCGCGCTGGTGTGAGCTACCAGCCTTGTCCCCAGCTCGCTGTCCACCCAGTGGTTTGAAAGCTTCAGCGAGTAGATAAAATGGGTACCAGTCCTTAGAGAGGGTGGGCACACTGAACCCCCATAGGGGAGGTGTTAGCTGGCGAATGGAATGTCCAGCTCGGAAGCTCGGAAGCCTGGAAAAAAGACCTCTTCGGCATCAAGAAGCCTGTAATGGGCCAATCCGGCCAGGCAGTGGCAGTGCGGCGCTACGACTCAAAGCAGCCTAGGAAGAACTAACGTCATCAAGCCAAGCTGAAATGAATGCCACCCAGAACACGACTGAAGCCTACAGCTGAACAAAATCCCCGTCAGCTGCAAACGTGTGCGATTTAAAGAATTATATGTTGTCCTCCCTTACCCCATCATTGTTAGTCCCTTGTGAAAACCTGTGTAAATGTAAATCGCTCAGAGCCAGCAGCTCTGCAGGATTGAGTGATCAATAAATCGAAAGGTATTATTATTATTATTATCCCACTTTGTCGTTTGCCTGCTATCTTACGCTCCCCCCTTCCCCATATCCTTCTCACGATGCCAGGCCCAGGTGGCCCTTACGTCCACATTGCAGAGGAGATCATTGAAGCCACAGGTCCCATTGTTGGAGGAGCAGCACAAAGCCTTCAGCACACCCAGCCACTCAGCACTGAGTGATTTGCAATAGCCCGTCAGCTCAGCACACAGGATTGCAATGTCATTGACCCTGTGCACAAAAAGAAGCATTGTCAGCGCACCTGGCCACTGGCTTGGGGCTAGTTACACCCTAGGGGCCCGCTACATGCCCTCTGGGTGGGCCCCTCTGATTCCAGCTCATTCTGGCACTCACCGATCAGGATCATGGTGCCCAACACACACGTGCATGAGTGCGTTGCATACAAAGCTGTAGCGGTTGGCTGGGTTGTCCGTGAGGCTCTTGCCCAGGTTGGTGTAGGTGAAGTTGTGTGCCGACGGGTTCTCGATGGTGTCAATCATGAACAAAGGCTCCCACAGCATGTTTGAGTCGGACGGCTCCACGTTGCAGTAGATCGTGTTCTTCACCTTGGAGCAGAAGTCGCTGGTATGGAAAGACGGTCGTTGAGAAGCTTCAGCAAATATGTTCTCTGTCAGGCTCCCTACACCCAACGGCAGCATCTGGACACATTCCATTTTGGGTGATGTGACCCAGCGTGGGCTGCCCACTACTGCTCACTCCCAGAATCTCCCTTTGGGAAATCAGCATCAGAAACAAGTGCTTGGCAACTTTGTCACCAGATGTTTGTGAAAAAGAGGTAAGACAGGCAATCCTCATAATGTTTGCAGGGTCCATGGGGACTGAAACTACTATAATGGGTGTAGTACTCCCTGGTAACACACCCCAATGGCCCTACAGGCTTCTGCCTTCTCCCAAGGCATCTGACTTGGCTGGTCTATTGCTCACACTAGATGTCTTGAGGTAGTTGCTAGGGAAAGGCCTTCCTGAAGCTTACCTTCTCTCTACTTCTGGCACACTGGGGTCGCCAGGCTCCTGGGACTGGAGGATAAACGTGCTGGCTAGCAGCACTGAGTTGGTCTAATGGTGGTCTTTGATCCTGTGCTTGCTCGAGCCTTGGAGACTGACATGGCCCAAGCTTATGACTGATTTAACTGATGGTCTGATTAAACTGATAATCAAATTCAATCAGATGTATTGGTATTTATGTCTGGGCATGGTTGGCTTGTGGCTTTGCTTTCAGCATGCCAGAAGAGAGGCATAGAAGTCCTGGGGTCATAGAGATCAGACAGAGAGAGGAAGAGCAAGGTGATCAGAGTAATCAAGACACATGGATGACTGCCAGTTCAGATTCAGGCAGTGAGTTGTTGTCCATGCAATTTGTTTTTTCCCCTTTAAAAAGGGCCTCTGGCTTTCAGAGGAAGGCTGACAAAAAGATAGGAAACCTCTGAATAACACAAAAAGGGGGTACTGAGTACCAGAGGTCTGAGGATAATTGTAGAATAATTGTGAAAAGGAATATCAAAGGTGTATATAACTCAAATTACAGAAGTGTGGAAACAATAGTTAATAATCACAAAGTTACAAAAAACCCAAACCATAATACGCCCACAACAGTAATAAGTAGGAACACTATCAAGAAGATTTTTACAATGTTAACAATTAAAATTGTACATATACAACTACAATGGCATATCCAAAAAGTTAGCAAGTAGAAAAAACATACTGCAAAATAGCATTTCTATGAGGAATTTATGAGCTCGAAAAAGACACACAACAACAGAGGAAGCCACAGCCTTAAAAACAGCCCTTAGCATAAATAACAGGATGTACTGACTACGCCACCTTGCTCAACCTCAAGATCTGCAGGGAACCTTGCTGAAGTCTGAACAATAGTCAACTACCATCCAAGAAAACAAAGCTAAGACTCTTTTTGAAAGCTGACTGCCAGAAGAGGATGTAATGACAATGGCTTGGACTATACAGTTGTGCCACATCCCCACTTCGATGGAGACCAATAGGGCAAGATCAGATGTGACAATCAGGACTCCTTCCTCACAAAGACAACTAGCTACTGATTAGAATGGCCATCTCATTAAGTATGCTTGTGTACTTGCAAAAGGGAATCTATATAATGCTTAAGATGTAACATTAGAAAGTCCTATAGTCGCTGGGTTCTTTCTCTTTTTTAACACTATTTATTAGCAATATTTATGGATATTATTATTAACAGAAATAACATATTATAAAAAATGTGAATAATACAGTTAATTAACAATGAAGACTAACCACAATAACCAGTGGTGTTCCAAGATATAAATGCCTGCATCAGGGAGCTTTTATGTAACTATATCATACAGAATTTGTGTGGTCATTAAAATATGTAAAATACTGGGTTCCTCCTTTAACAATCCACCTACCACCAAGCAGTGGACAGGCTTAAAGGTCCTAAACTGAGAATGTTTTTTAAAGTTTGTATCAAAATTCAGCCCGACAGCCAGAACTGTGCTCACCTGAAGAGTTCTCCAAATTTACTCTTGAGGTGGCTGCAGGATGTGTACAGGTCATAGAGGTAGGCCAGTATGCAGCGCTCTGCAGAAGGTCCATCGGAGCGGTTCATGCCATGCTTCACCACCCCACACAGCCTGTATGGGGGAAAGGGACATGGCAATGGGAGTAAATGCAGGATCAACCTGCCCCCCGTACCCCACTTCCAGTCTAATCCCTGGTGGACAGCCCTACCCCAAATTCAAAATGCCAGAAAAACCCCAAAAGGACAAAAAACCCTGGTAGCCTTGAGAAAGGAATCCCAAGCACAAAATGTGGGGCCCCCTTATCCACAGCCTTCAGAATGACAGGCATGGCTGACAATGACCCTGCCCTGCAGCAGTAACAGCAAAGACGCCTTACCCTTCAAAGACTTGGGCCATCTGGTCCTGGTTGAGGATAAGGCAGGAATGATAATGCCGCAACACGGCCACGATGCAGAGGCACAGACTTGTGGTGTAACTTCCCACCAGGTCAGAGGATTTCAGCAGCAACTCCGCCTCCACCACACTCAGCTCATTCAGTAACTATGACCAATATCAGAGAAGATTCAGGAGAAGTGGGAGTGGATTTACAATCAATGTTCCCTCTAAGCTCCACAGTGCTGTGAGCAGAAATTCTACCTCATGAGAGAAAAAATCTAGTAGCATTAATGTTGTGGGCAAGACTAAATTTAACTATCATGTAAATCGGTTTTTTGGAAGATTATTCCATAACCAGCAGCAGTAACCAGTGAGGATTGTGAGGCACTCCAAAGGGATCTGTCAACGATGGGCGAGTGGGTGTCAACATGGCAGATGGGGTTCAATGTGGCCAAGTGCAAGGTGATGCACACTGGAGCCAAAAATCCCAAATATAAATACACATTGATGGGGTCTGAACTGGCAGAGACTGATCAAGAGAGAGATCTTGGAGTTGTAGTGGATAACTCACTGAAAATGTCGAGACAGTGTGTGACGGCAATAAAGAAGGCCAATGCTATGCTGGGGATTATTAGGAAGGGTATTGAAAACAGATCAGCCGATATCATAATGCCCCTATATAAATAAATGGTGCGACCTCATTTGGAATACTGTGTGCAGTTCTGGTCACCACACCTTAAAAAGGATATTATAGCTTTGGAAAAAGTGCAGAAAAGGGCAACTCGAATGATAAAAGGGTTGGAACACTTTCCCTATGAGGAAAGGTTAAAGCGCTTAGGGCTCTTTAGCTTGGAGAAACGACGACTGAGGGGTGACATGATCGAGGTTTATAAGATTATGCATGGGAAAGAGCAGGTAGAGAAAGAGGTACTTTTCTCCCTTTCTCACAATACAAGAACTCGTGGGCACTCCATGAAACTGCTGAGCGGTCGGGTTAGAATGGATAAAAGGAAGTACTTCTTCATCCGAAGAGTGATTAACACATGGAATTCACTGCCACAGGAAGTGGTGGCGGCTACAAGCATGGACGGCTTCAAAAGGGAATTAGATAAGCATATGGAGCAGAGGTCCATCAGTGGCTATTAGCCACAAGGTATAGATAGGGGCTCTGGGGCAAGTGATGCTCTGTCTTCTTGGTGCTTGGGGGGGTCAACAGTGAGAGGGCTTCTAATGTCCTGGCCCCACTGCTGGACCTCCTGATGGCACTGGTATTTCTGGCCACTGTGTGACACAGAGTGTTGGAAGGGATGGGCCTTTGGCCTGATCCAACATTGGCATCTCTTATGTTCTAACCTTGTAAAAATCTCAGAATAAATTCTTTTAAATTATATTTAAACTATATTTTAAGAATAATTTAAACATTACGAGAGAAAACAGAATCAAGTCAAATTTCACCCACCCCTTTCCACATATTGGTAGACCTGTCCACCAGACTCTTGCAGTCTAGTTTTTTTTTTACTGAAATATGACATCCAGCATTACAGGTCAAGTATAACAGAGGAGGAACAATCAGTGTCCAAACCCTCCTAACCTAATAAACAGGAAGTTGCTTAAATGTTATCAACCCCCAACTACTTACATATTGAAATATTTATATCCCTGTGACTCAAGGCAGCTTACAAATCATACTGAAAAGCATAATAGGGGTGTGCAAAAAAAAAATCCTCCTCCCCCGCCTCTATTGTAGTCAATGAGCTCCATAGGCTATAACGGAGAATCGATCTGGGGGTATCTGGGGCTCTGTTTTTTTGATGTAGAGGCACCAAATTTGCAGCATAGCTGCTGGTGCCTCTCCTCAAACCCCTCCCAAATTTCACAAAGATTGGACCAATTCTGCGGGCCCCAGAAGGAGGTGCCCCATTGTTTCCAATGGAGGGGGAAAATGCCTTGTGGGCTGAAGCAGAAATCCCTGTTAAAATTTTTGCACCAACAACCCTTAGTGCAGCTTAGAGGGAACTATGGTTATAAGTGACGGAGCCAGCTGATTCAGTCCTCCCACCTCCAATCTTGTCTATCAAAAGAGACAGTGGGGTGGGGATCTGTCAGGAAGGTTTTGCAGAGTAAAGGCAGCGTGGCTCTCAGGGATCTAACTGAGTTCTGTCCCACAAAATACAGCTGTGAACTTACTCAAGGCCAACTATCTCTAAAATGGGAATAAACCCATAAGATATTTTAGATACTTTTCTTGCAAGAGCACTGGAAAGTACAAGCAGTTTATGAATATCATTTGACTGCGTGTTTCTACCATCTGACTAACTGGTCTGCTCCTCTTCAGTCCGGAAAAGGGCATTTTCAGGTATACAACAGACATCACAGAACAATCTCCCTGAAGAGGTGTGGAGGGCATCACCTTGCCCTGTTTCTCATAGCCATGGAGTTCCATGAGTTTCTGTTCCAAAGAGTCTCCATTAAAAGCTGAGGGAGTCGGCAGGTAACTTATAGGATGCTGTTGTGAACTTTAGGCTTTCTGTGTATGTTGTTGCGATTATTGTGATAGATTTTATTGTTTTACTGAAATTTGGGTTTGCATTTATAAGCCACCGAGTCTTCAGAGAAATGTGAGGTATAAACATTTAATTAATAAATTGGCATGAATCTTTTGATACTGTTCATACTATCCTACTTCCATGCTGATTTAGTTGAGTATTTTGCTTCTGTCTCTTGTTCATACTATCCTTGATTTAGTTGAGTATTTTGCTTCTGTCTTTGAATTTTCTGACATATGAGCTCTACTGGACCAGATAAAGAGGGACCCTTTATGCCCCAGGGAACCCTTTCAGCTTCCAAAAGTGGCCACCCACCACAATAAATCTAACCAACCACAAAGTTTGCACTAGGGCAAGTACCACAAAAGCAGACATATTTTTACCACATCTTCCCCCAAGTTAGGTTACACTCATGGCTACTTGATATATATCACTGCCCACTTCCCAAGAGGCATACCTGGATAGCAAAGTCAATAAGCCCGCTGATGTTCAGTGAATACTCCATCAGATCAAAGATGAACTGGACGTGCTGCACCAGAGGCAGGTGGTATGACATCCCTAAGGCAAAGCTGGTGATCTGCTCCAAGACATTGCGAGATACCTGCACAGGAGGAACCATGATGCTGCCTGGTAGCAAACTGCAGAACACACATGAACAAACAGAGACTTGCACAGCAGCGGGCAATGTCTTGCCCACAGGCCACGTACCTGAGAGGTGACAAGGTGCTGGTCAAAGTGAGAAAGGTGCTGGAACTTAGCAAAGATGTCCTCTGCAGTTGGGAAGGCCTCTGGCTTATTCCTCTTCCTTTTTTGGCCTTCCTCTCCTCCTGTCAAGCCAGACAAAATCCAGTAGGCCATTAATACTTGGCCTGTCCCAAAGAACAAACCACACCACCCTACCCTCCCAACCCTCCCCAGCACAGATCACTTCAAGGGTCTATATGCAGGATTTGGGATTTGGTCAGGGCTGGAGGCAGGCATTCCACAGACCTGTCTCTGCTGTGCTCTTCCTGTTTAACACCTTCAGGATATCTTTGGTTATCTTCTTGATAGCATGCCGAGCCTCGTCACGCTGCTTCCCAACACCAAAGAGGACCACCAGCCGCTGGTTACACTCATGACTACTTGACTCCTCCTGAGGATTCACAAATGGAAAGAGAGGCAAGGGTCAGCCGCTGTCACACTGGGAGATTTCCCGTCATCCAACACAAGATGCCCTTACCTATCCCAGGAGTTCCAAGAACACCAAGGAAAGGGCATGTAAAGCATTCAGTAAAGCCTGGGGCGAGGAGGGGAAGATACCTATCTTGGGTGAGTAGTATCATTTTAAAAATATTAGTAGTAATCCTGCACTGCTGCTGCATTGGCACAGAGCGGTGTTTTTCCAATCAGACACAGAAGACTTTTTATTTCTGAATAACTGGAAACTTCATTGTCACTGCCAAAAATCTTTACTTTTACCAACTTTCTACATTTCTGCAAGTCGCTGATCTGGATTTGCTTCCTCACTAAAAGAAAGCAACCTGGTGCTGTGGCTCGGGCAGAGATGCAACAGGCAGTCTCCTCTGATGGCAGGCAATTCTGCCGCGTTTTTGCATCAAGAGTAATTAAGATAATCACATTTTGTCCTACCTTTTCTCCAAGGAGCTCAGGGTGGCATACATGCTCCTGCTTTCCTCATTTTATCCTCACAACAAGCCTGTACGATAGGCTAGGCTGGGAGAGGGTGACTGGCCCAAAGGCCACTCAGGCAAGTTTGTGGCAGAGCAGAGAACTGAAACCAGGTCTTCCAGATTCTAGTCCAATACTCTAACCACTAGGTCAAATTGACTGTAATGCCCAGTGCAGAGACGCAGCATGTCCTACCCCCACTCCGGATGGATACAAAAGAGGCTAGAATGTTGAATAACAAATTCAGCAGGCAGCTTCTTCTATAGATAGGTACTTGGATGCAGAAGAGCCTTCAATTTTATTTCTCCTGGCACACTATTTTCTCCTGGCACACAGTGACACAAGCTCCATCATGAAGCTGGGTGATCAATACATATTAAATGTACACCGCATATCTCAAAAAGTAAGGGGTGACAATGGGAAAGTGAAAAAGTCTTGTCCCCAAGGAAGGAGTGACATTACACACCAAACAGACTTCCTTTTAAACCACAGTGGTTTTCTATGCTTTTAGAGGCCTGAAAGGACCAACACAAACACAGTCTGAACCCAAAGTCAACAAGGGAAGCCAACCAGTTTTACTCCTATGAACTATCACACACGGAACCCTGTTCTCATGCAAAACAGCTCACGGGCTGGTTTCTCTCCTACCTGAGGGATGGGGAAATGTGTGGAATACTGGATGTGCCGTGGCTGTTCGTAGAGCGATGCCAGCAATCCATCTGCAACCCTGTCTTTCCTAAGGGAAAGGGGCTTGCTGTCCTTCTCAGAATCCAGTTTCTCAGGGGAAGGACTGGCCTTGGATTCGCAGTGCATGGGAGGAGAAAACATCTAGGAACAGACAAGCAAGAATGTCTGGTGAAGTGGCACGGAAGGAACATTACCAACAAGTCAGCTCAGGAAGGAGTCGCAACACATGGCCATCAACCAGGCCAACATGCCCAAGCAAAATAGGCCTTTCCTTCACAGCATGCCAAGAACCAGGGGACACCTAAGGACCAAGCTGGCCAAGCTCTCAATTACTTTTTTCTGTCCATCAAGAATACCTGACCATTTTTGCCCTGTTGACTACCACGAGAGAGACACTGGCCATGCCAGGTCCCATCCTTCATCCTTGGCTTCAGCAGTCTCAGATGTGTAAATAAAAGCATTTTAGGGATGACAGTCCTTACGGATTTTCCCTCTCCACTAGTCACACAAAACCAAAGACAGAGGCTGCCTCTCAAACACTCCTGCACATGCCTGTGAGAAAAACTGCCAGGCACACTGCAGAGTTACAAGTGCCCAGCCAAGGGGACTCTAACAAGGTTGTACCGAGAAATCCGTCTTCTCCACGTCATCAAAAATCACACTGGAGCTCTGGTCAATATCCATCTGGCACTCTGACAGGCCCATATCCTGGAAGAGACAGGAAACAGCGCAGAGTCATTCAACCCCTATGAGTGCCACAAGCAATACACGGGTTCCCAAGAGTCTGACATCATGCCTTTCCTGACATCTCACCTCCAGTTTGATGCTGCTATTGCCCTCTCCCTCCTTCCTGTCATGTTCCTCAGCAGTGTCATCGAATGGCGAGGGGGGACGGGGCCCATGAACATCCAGGGCCAGGTCACCACGGGAGATCAAAGTGCACATGTACATGTTGTGAGAGAAGACGTCGTGTCTGATCAGCTCACAGAACAGCAGGACTAGATTGAAGAATTCCACCTTCTCATTCTCATTGCTGGGGTCGCCTGCCAAGGAAGGACAAAGAGAAAACAGGTGAGCAAGGCAGCAGCCCAGCCCACTCCTGAGCACCGGTTGCCTGGCTGCCTCAAGCACTACCCTCGTGAGAAGCAAAGGCAACCAGGGCTGTCACACTTCCTCTGGGCTCAGCATAGCCCAGATCCTGAGGGGAGGCACAGGAGAACCCCTACTTAATACGGGAGCCTGGGTATCCAAGAACTGCATGAGGACATCCTGAAAGACCGGAGCGCTGACTGCTGACAGGGAGCCTGATGAGATGGAGCCCTTCTCATCCACCACTTCAGAGTCACCACATCTCTGAGAAGAGGAAGGAGAAAGAAAGAGGGTTAGACCCTTCTCCCACTCTCTGTCCTTCCGGGAACAAACACAAATGTACACACAATCTGCAGTGGTCACCATGAGAACATCCACCTCACAACACATCATCTCTCAGAAGAACGGCAGGGGCAGCAATGCCCCCTTGGCTAGTGCTTTACAGCCGCTCTCTCCACACACCCTTCACCATCCTCCTCTCAAGGACTCTGAGGCCAGAAGGCGAGACAGGAGGCTCCCCTGAGGCAAAGAGCAAGGGTATTCATAGCTGATGCAGAGGATGAGCTGGTATGTTCAAAATCTGCCTCTGTGTTTTAGATTAATACTTAATTTCTAGGAAACCGACCAGCAAACTAAGCTTCTTGAACAGGCTCCCCACCACAAGCTTGCTATATAACCTCTTCCAGAAACATTCCTACAAGGTCTAGCTCTGCCCCATATCCAGACTCGCACTCACCTCTGCTTCGATCTCCGACTGCCGCTTCTCCAGCAGCTTGGCCACGACCATGGCCCTGTGGCGCCCAGACCGCTTGTGGCTGACGGCCCACTCACACAACAGGGCCACCACGGCATCGTCATCAGGGGTGATCTGCCAGGAAGCAGGTTGGGTGGTGACCAAGATTCCTAAGACTCCCTTCCTCCCACCCATGCTCTTTGGGGAATGATACTTCCCTCCCCAACCCCAATAATCTGTGAGAGCTCAGCCAGACCATTTGTTCGACATGTATATTCAGGAGCTGTAGCTCTTTCTGCAGTCACAGAATGGACACTCTGCAACAGGATAAGGCTGGCACTAAGACTCTGGCTAGAGTAAGAGGGACAAACCCCTCAGACATACCCACAATCATCCCGTATTAAATCCTCAGACATCAGTTCCTATTTTTTCGCTGCCCCACATTATCGCTCATCAACAGAAAAGACTTGGATTATTTTTCTCTATCATCCTCAGCCGATGAGCCCCTACCTCGTGACTGTCTTTGTTCAGCCCCAGGCCAAATATTCTGTTGTACAACGAATCCAAAGAGTTGCTGAAGTCTGATCTCTCAAAACTATGACTGTCTAGGACCTCCAAAGTGTGCAGCACCCGGCCAATTGTGAATCCTGGAGTGGAACAAGAAAACAATATCAGACCCAGAGGTAAAGAGCAGAACATTCCCCAGGCAGAAGAAAAGACAACCAGGCTGCCTAGAGAGCATAAAGAAGAGCTGGTTGCTACAAAAGACAAGGAGAATGAGAGACAGGCTTGCATGAACAATATCAGAAAGAGGAAAGAGGAAGCAGGGATAATAGGAGATCAACCTTGGAAAGGTGCGTGGGCAAAATCATTGTGTACTACCTGCAGTGAATGAATGATGTTTATTTGCGGTCAAAGACCATTTATCAAAACATTACATGTTCGTTAAATACAAGCAAATTAGCTTTCAGCTCTAAAAATAAACATATAACCTTAAAATCATTAAAATGTTAAAAGGAGAAAAGTTTAACAGTCCATTATATCAAAATAATTATAAGATGTTTAAAACTAAACTACTTATGAGTCATGCAAAAGTAAATGAGGATTCTACTTGATCTGTTTCTTATTGTGAAATTTTACCAACTGCAAGCAGAATTTTGCTATTTGTCTGGAGATCTGCTGATTTTCCTCTATTAAAAGTCTCTCTAGATCAGCACTATCTGCATCAAGTGCTGATCTAACCCAGAGGGGGGCAATAAGCTTATCCCTATAAACCTGATGAAAAGGACAGCAAAAGAACATGTGGAACATTGATTCCACGTCTCCCACAGAGCATGGGCAGCACCTGTCTTCATATGGTATCTTTCTATATTTTCCTTCTAAAACCTTTGAGGGAATAGCCACACAACGAGCCAGGGTAAGAGCTCTTCTACAGGGTCTACCTGCAGTGGTTTCTTGGCATTTGTCAAAGGACCATCGCACCTCCACTGCCTGGCCCCGCTCTTTTATCTGTTGCTCAATCTCCCGGAGCTTGGCTCGGACCTGACAAAGAAGCAACACAAGAGAGACAGTGTGAGAGGCTGTATCTTTCAAGCATCCTGCCTTTGCAAGAATGCTCAAGAAGCTATGAAGGATGATGGGGGTGAGGCTGGCATGAATCTCTTGCAGCTCTACTTGCCACAGGACTAGAGACGGACATGAGGTTCTGACTCCTGCTGCTTACTTGCTGCATGAAAGCTGAATTGGCCCCAGGCATGGGCAAGTTGGAAGGGGCAATGGGCAGGTGGTCAAGTGGAGAGCCAGTCTTGATTCTGCTGTCAGTGAGGGAGTAATGCCAGACCAGGGCACTTGGGCAACACAGGACAATACTCTGCAGAAAAAGCAGAAACACTGAGCACACTCAAGCCTGAATTCCGGAAAGTCAGCAAGACTTATCTATCTCTCCGCCCTCCCTCCCTCCCTCCCATCCACATATAGATTTCACATCCATTTCCCAGTCCTCCCTAACTGCTCCAGGAAGGAAAGTGTGCTCCTCTTGACTGTCTGTAACATACCCACCATGCTAGCTCACTCGGCAAGAAGTCCTACTTCACTTTAGCCACTCTGCTAAAATTATCATACCAGACAAAGTATAGATCTTTGTGGACCTGTCCTAAACCCAACATTTGGTGGCAGTTTCCTGTTAACCTTATTTTGCTTAAGTCTAAACTTCCTAGGACAGCATACATG
>NW_015164664.1:458883-478142 GCF_001447785.1 Gekko japonicus | reverse complement strand
TTGCCTGGAGTATGCAGCTGAGCCCAAACACCACCGGGCGGTGCTGGGGGCACAGAAGGAGGTCACTAAAAGGGCTGGGGGGTGGGTTCCCCACAGCAGGTTGAGGGGTAGGTGTGGAAGGGAGCGCATTGCCCGCTTGTGCAGAGAGATGGTGGGGAGGGTGCCCACCAGGGCCATCCAGCAACAAGGCAAGCCGCCGGGTGCAGAAGTAGGCCAAGCGCCTGGACAAGTAGGCAGACTGCACAAACTCCCCAGAATACTGTTGGGAAGAGAGAAAATAAATCAGTTCAGTGCCAAGTTAGGACACTCTCTTGGCCCAAACTAACTTAGCACAGGCAGAGCTGTCCAGAGTATCCACAGGGCAAAAACCGTCTCTTCCACCATAAAATCAAGAGAAGGTTTTGACTACAGCAGAAGAGTCAGGCTCACCTGCAGCAACAGGGGCAAGAGAAGCTTCAGAAGTTCATCCTCTCCGGGCCGAATCTTCTCAAAGCACTCAAGCACCCAAGTCAGGAACTCATGCCGGTCCAGCATCCCATCCTGGAAGCAGATGGGAAGAGCTGAGCAGAGAGAAGGCAGCCAATTTGTGCTGGCTCCTTTGGACTCATCTCCCACACAGGAGAAGACTAAATTCAGCCTTGCTAAAGAAAGCAGACTTCTTTCCCCTTTCCTCTCCATCTATGCATCAGCCGTGCTAAAGAAAACAGACTTCTTTCCCCTTTCCTCTCCATCTCACCTGGAACATGAACATTGCTAGCTTTTCATTGTAGTCCCACTGCTTCAGAGCATGCTCTACCTCCTGGGGCATGGGACCCGAGGGAGACCCAGTGGCTTGCCCCAACAACTGCCGATAGAACTCGGCAATCTTCTGCAGCTGCTCCCACAAATACTTGGTGATAATCTGGGTCCACTCTGGAAGGAAGAACAACCATTAGCAGAAGGGGAAGGGAGGGGGAAAGGAGAAAGGTAGGACCTGAGGAAGTGGGGAGCCAAGCACACTGACCCTTGCGACATGGTGGGAAGAGTAAAGAAAGTGAGGTGCTGGATGCCATGTCAAGCTGCGGACTCAGGGACCAAGCTGCAACGCTAGAGGCACAAGCTGGCCTCATCCTGGCAAAAGGGGGAGGAAATGCCAACAAGCACCAGATGAGATGCAGCAACTGTAAGCAGAAAGCTTCAAGAAAGGCAAATCAGCCCTGTCTGTAAAACCCTGTGCAGGCTGCAAGGGGGGAGCAGAAGCTCTTACCACTGAACGGGTCGATGACGTGCCGTTTCTTCACCTTGGTTTCAGTGATGGCTGCATAGTACGCGCAGGTCATTTTAATCAGCCAGGCCGCTCGCATCACAGGCACGGTATGCTTTGCCAGGTAACCAAAGACCTCCTCCTTTTTACTGAAGATGGGCACCTGCCAGGGGATGGGATATGAAGGCTGGAGTCAAAGCAGAAGAGAGGGACTGTCCCAAGTCACTTGCTTCACTTGAAGGCAGCTTGTGGGCAGATGCAAACCACAGAGAACAAAGATCACACCATCTTTAGAACCAGTGGCTCTTTGGCTGTATATGATATGAAGGCTGGAGTCAAAGCAGAAGAGAGGGACTGTCCCAAGTCACTTGCTTCACTTGAAGGCAGCTTGTGGGCAGATGCAAACAACAGAGAACAAAGATCACACCATCTTTAGAACCAGTGGCTCTTTGGCTGTATATCTTCTCATGGCTTAGAGCCACAGCTCTAAGGTCACTAGGTCCTTCCCAAAACTTCACAAGCCCCTCCCTCATTTCTACACTGATCCCCAATAATACAAAGTTTCTGCTGCCTTTCCAGTCTGCTCCAAATAGTCTTCATTTACCCTTTTACCACTTAGCCTGCTCCTCCTCCCCAGCTCAGCCCATGGCTCTTAAACCCCTTCCGATCCTGGAAGCCCACAGAAGGAGGAGAAGAAGGAAGCAGCAGAACCAAGCCTTCATCCCTTTTTCTTCTGGCATTTTACTTGTTTATGGATTTGCGCCCCAATTTTTCCTTGTACACAAGGCAGCACACACCTCAATGAAAGCTCCGTTCTAATAAAAAATCTAAAGGTTAAAATCTAAACAGCAAAGAAAACACCAATACTTACAAAAACACACACACACACAACATTCATGAATATAACCATAAACATCAAAAGACTCGCTTTACAGATTCAAAACTTGCTTAAAAAGAAACGCCTTCTAACATATACAAAATCTAACACAGCAAAGCTGCTTGCCTAATCTCTGTTGGTAGTTGATTCCATCAGGCAGGCATAATCACACACTCACTCAAAAATGCTCAGTTCTCACAGTCATAGATTTGTCTTAGTGGGAGGGGGCAGAAAAAGACTATTGAGCTAAACTTGAGAGGGCCACACACAGCCAAGTAGATGGGAGACCAGAGGGGAAGTCTATTTTGAGCCATTTATTTCCAGAACGGCATAAGAGCTGCACTTTGGGATAGGGATGGCTCAAACAGACTGAACAGTTCAAGGACAACATTTTGCCTCAGTTCAGTTTTCGCTACATCAGAGCTCCCCCTCCTTTTTCTTAGCTTCATATGTCCCTTACCTTTTTCGCAAGGTGAGTGAGTGGCTTGGTCCCAGCCAGATCATTGAACCAGTTGTTGATAGCACTCTGGGAACGTGCGGTTACCAGCCAGAAGCTATCCTTCTGGTTCACCTGTGGTTTCCGACGGCCTGTGTCAGGCAGTGTGTTGCAGCGCAGTTTCTCAGCAATAATACTGCTAAAGTTTGAACTTATCTGGAGACAAAGAAGAGACAATAAAGCTTGGGACTTTGTCTTAGCAATCAGAGATTGGTGGAGTTGCTGAAACACCCTCACATACTCCTCTCCAAATCAAAATCTCCTTGCCTGCAGCTTAAGTGTTAAAACTCATTCAGACAACAGCAGAACAAGTGCCCTCTCCCATTGTAGAAAACTCTTTCTAGGTTTTCTTCACATGTGAAAGATCTTCTGCCTTCCTGAGAAACACACAAGTTACACAATCTGGCCAAACGGAGCCCCAGCAGAGTTTGAAGACGCTATCTGCAGACCGTAATCCAGGCTGCTAGCACCCATATCTCCCCCCATCCCAGCCCTGACAGACAGACAGCACACTGTTTCTCCAGCAAATATCTCTCCGCCCCCCAGGCCCTCAGAAACCTGGTTCCCAAAAACAATACATGTAAGAGAACGAAAGGTGGTAGGTAAGTGTTTGTCATGGTAAACAATTGGAAAGTTTTCATTTAACAGGAGTTCTATTCAAACGTATCCCCAGGAGAACAGGGATATTCTCGATAGCTCATATTTCTGAAACAATAGGGTACAAAGCTTGAACGTTGCAAAGTTACTCTCTGGTTTTCTGTGTACATAGGGGGAAAAGGATACAGAACTCACAATCATCAACACTGATTCTCTCTGTTCATAGCCAAGAAATCATTTGTGAGTTTGAGGCAGACACACCACCAGAATGGTCAAAGCCCTCACCTTGGAAGGATTGAAGTTGACATTTTTGGCACTGCCGTGCTCATCCCCAGAGACAGCCGGCTGGTTGTTGAAACCCTGCTTCACGTTCAGAGCTGTCAGTTCATCCTGCAGGAGAAAAGGGAAGAAACTCCCATGATCAGAGGCTACTGAAAACTGAAAAGGGATGGCTGTCTCCACTGCACCCTGCTTGGGTGCAACCCGAAAAGGCTGGGGTATGTAGACAGCCACTATCAGGGACACAACAGAGTAAGCTAATTCTTACATTACTGTATGTGATCCCCCCCCCCAAAAAAAAGGATTAATCTACAGAAGATGGATCTATCAATTCTAACCAGCACCATAAAGACTAACATAGATTTGCACATCTGATAAAATGGATTCTGGCCCACAAAAACATAAGCAAGCGTAAAATGAATATCACACCTTTTTCCATTATGATACTCAAGACAAGTATATATGGGGGGGGAGGTCTCCTGCAAGACTGCTGAATGGGAAAATGACCTATTAGTCAACCACTGAAGACAATACAAGTTTCTCTGGCAGTATCTGCTGAGGTAACTGGGAATGGAACCTCCATATCCAGGGGCAATATATCTGACATTTCAGTGGGGAGGGCAGGACGAGGCCATTGGTTTGACAACTTCTCTGGAGCTTCTTATGGACATTTGAGGAGCTGACTGCTACATGGCTAGCCATTACTGGGCCCAGGGGACCCCCTGGCCATACCGGCTGACCCATGAACGGCACTC
The DNA here is from genome assembly GCF_001447785.1 of Gekko japonicus. Classification (NCBI taxonomy): domain Eukaryota; kingdom Metazoa; phylum Chordata; class Lepidosauria; order Squamata; family Gekkonidae; genus Gekko; species Gekko japonicus. The sequence goes on along the minus strand of NW_015164664.1, from coordinate 473,895 downwards.
TGATGTCCTACGGGGGAGGGGGAGAAGCAACCTGGGGGGCGGGGGCGTGACCTACCAAAACCTGGCCCCCTCCTCTATCCCTCCAGCACCATGGCCAAGGCCCACAAGGGCGCTGACCCCTTGACCGGCGGGGGCACCCTTCTTCCTCCCAGCAGCAGGGGGCACCATGCTTCTCTGCCGTCCTCTCCGTAGGGGGCGCTTCCCCCGCACACGAGGGCTCTTGCCCCCAGCCCCACCCCCCGCGGGCCCCCAGCCCCACCTCTTTCTGCTTGGGGTCCTGAGGATAGACGTCAGGAGGGCCCAGCCGCGGCCGCTTGAGGGGCCGGTGCTCGTAGCTGAGGATGCCGAAGGCCGCCATGGTGAACGGGGCGGGTTAGGCGGCGAGAGGGGCGGCGAGGCCCAGCCGGCCCGCGCCTGGCCGCTGAGGGGGACCTCGCAGGCCCAGCCACAACAAGGGCCGGCGGAACCAGCCGAGCCGCTCCCGAGCACTCCCGAAGAATACCGAGCGTGGCAGGGGTGGGAGGAAAACTGCCGAATCTTTCCGAAGCTGGGCTCGGGCGGGAGATCGAGCGCTGACGGAAATGGACGAACACGGGAGGGAGGCGAGACTAGGGGGAAATCCCGGAACCAAAGATCGCGGCAATGGTTGGAGGGAGCGCAATGGGAAATGGAACACCCTCTTTGTCGGAAAATACCCAGAGGCGAACGATAGAGCCGCGTAACGCCTTCGCTCTGCGTTCGCGACTCACACGGAAATCGACGAGCGAGGACGGAGTTGGCCGAGAGGGCGCCTGTTTGCGAGCCGGTGTCGCCGTCTGCAGTTGTAGTTGTGTGTCTGCAGTACAATTGTAGCAAGAAGAAAATGAGCTGTTCCGCGGAACGAACAAAGATGGCTTTGAGGGTTTTTCGGTTAGCTGTGCATCAGTAGAATTTCTGGTTTTATGTATTGTAATGCTTGTTAGTATATTTTTGGAATACCAATAAAACAAATGAACATCAAATAAATACAGAAATAAACACTACTAAACAGCACTTGGTGGACAACACTAACTTTTAATACATCAAGAAGGTAGCCTGGGAATACTTTCTGGCTTCTCTGTGGAAAGTAGCATGCTGCATATATATGGGGTTTAGGATTGCCAGGTCCCCCCCTGGCCACTGGTGGGGGGTAGGGTTCCCAACTCCTGGCGATTTGGGGATGGAGCCTGAGGAGGACAGGGTCTTTGGTGAGATACAATGCCATGGAGTCCACCCTCCAACTCATTTAGGGGAACTGAACTCTGTAGTCTGGAGATGAGCTGTAATTCAGGGGGATTCCCAGGTGGGGTTTCCTAGCCATTCTGATGGCAGTCTGTGCCTGGAGCAGGATGTTTGATGAAAGTGGGAGTTGGATGCAGATGGGAGCTGGTAGATATGGGGGTGGGAATTTTCTAAAATGACCACCACTAGGCAAGAGTGCTTGCAGTTTATCTAATATCTGTAGCATCCCAAGAGATGATGACTCAAGAGCCTTGTTACTTCTAGTTCCTTTTTAATATTGTGCAGAACCAGATCAATGAAGGGCAAAATTGTGCTACTGTCTAGATTGTTGGAGGAAGAGAAAATTGACCTGGCTTCCATAACTGAAACTTACTTGGTTGAAAGAAAGCAATGTGGTGGTCTGCTCCAATTAACTGGGTTATGTAGTCCTTCAATAACCCATCATTGGACGGTGGGGGGAGGTGGCTATAATCCTCTGTGAGCCCCTTTCACAGACTCCTGGAGAAAGCTATTGATGGCACTGACACTGTATTCATCATCACACTGGGGCCTAAGAATAGATTAGGCATCCTGTTGGTTTACCGGCTGCCTCATTCTCTAGCGGGCACCCCGTTTGAACTGGCAATGCTAGTTGGTGTGGTACTGAAGATACCTAGACTGATTGTTTGGGAGATTTCAACATTCACACCCAAAGATTCCTCATCAGGGGTGGCCCAGGATTTTGTAGCCTTTTTGGCTGCCATTTGTTGTTGTTGTTCAGTCGCACAGTGGAGTCCGGCTCTTCGCGATCCCATGGACCACATCACGCCAGTCCCTCCTGTCTTCGGTTGTGCTCCGAAGTTTCCTTAATTTCATGTTTGTTGCATCGGTAACACTGTCTAACCATCTCGTCCTTTGCTGTCACCTTCTTCTTTGACCTTCTTCTTTCCCAGCATCAGGGTCTTCTCCAGTGAGTGCTCCCTTCTCATTTGGTGGCCAAAGTATTTGAGCTTCAGTTTCATTATCTGGCCTTCCAGGGAACAGTCAGGGTTGATTTCTTTTAGGATTGACTGATTTGATCTCTTTGCAGTCCAGGGGACTCTCAAGAGTCTTCTCCAGCACCGTAATTCACCATATTTGGCTGCCATGGGTCTCTCTCAAATCATGACAGGCCAAACACATGAAAAGGTCAAACCCTGAGCCTAATTTTTTGCAATGATTCTTTGAGGGAACATCCTATTGAGAAGATAGAGTCTGCCCTGTACCATGTTCTCATCGCTATCTACTCAAGACAAGGATGAATGTAGTTTTACATTCCACGGGAGCGGGGAGCCAGTTAAAATGGTCTGCCCATGAAGACTCATGGCTTCTACTGGATTCTAGAATCACTGGGATTGCAAAAGATTACCCTGTTTATGCTGTGGTGGGAGTTTGGAACATGAAGCTCCTAGAAGCCATTGGCAAGGATGCCCTTGTCCGACATGTAAACTGAGAGGGTGCATGGTTAAAATGGTCCTCCTGCAGATGCTAGTGAATCCTACTGGAATGGTCTGGGGGATTTTAGGATTTAAAAAAAACAGTGCAGTTTGGAATGTGAAACTCCTAGAAGATATTGAGAAGACTGTCCCCTGTTGACCTCTCTCACCCTTAGGGTGAAACCTGGCTCCTGGTTTCATGGAGATGGATGACCCAAAGAGTGCCAGAAGACATCTAGAGCAATGCTGGTGGAAAACCCATGCTAAATCCAACAAAGTGTCCTATAGAGCTCCCTGGAAGACCTATGAAGCAGCCGTAACAATGACAAAGAAGTGTTATTTTTCTGCTATAATTTCATCAGCCAGTTCATGATCATCCGAATCGTTTAAGATACCTCAGCCTCTACTGACTTTTAAATCGGAGACTTTATTATCTCAGAAATACAAAAGTAGTAGTGATGCTTTTGCAAAGTTTTTTGCTGATCAAGTCTCTTGGAATATGTTCTGATTTCAGTACCAGTTATAACATCACTGAGAGAGATGAAATACTACATGGCCTGTTTATGGACCATTTTGATCCAATTACTGTGAGGGATGTTGACAGGTTCCTGGGATCTATGAAGATTACCACTTATGCTCTGGATCCTTGTCCATTCTGATTGCTAAAATGACATAAGGACCACATTAACCAGTCATTGATGGCCATCATAAATCAGTCACTGACTCAAGGCACCTTCCCTTGGGCACTCATCCATCCACTACTTAAAATCCCATCCCTCCAGAAAAATGATGTGGTCATTGTTACCTTGTCTGTAATCTGCCCTTTATGGGCCAGGAGATTGAGAGAGTGGTAGTGAACCATCCCCAGGCCTTCCTGAATAGCTTGTGCTCTGGACCTTTTTCAGTTTGGTCTCAGGTTGAACAATGGGATGGAAATAGTACTCATGGCCTCAAATGATGTTCTTTGTCTGAATGTAGAAAAAGATCATGCCTCTTTGTTGCTCCTCCTGAATTTATCCACAGCCTTCAATACAGTAGGGCACACCACCTGGTTGAAATGTTTGGAGGAAGAAATAGGTATCAAGGAATGTTCTTGGATGGGTTTAAATTCCTTACGGACATGACTCAAAGAGTTGCTGCTGGAGACCAGTTATCATCAGTGTGGGATTTATCATGTGGTGCTCCATAGGGCATAGTCTTGTTCTACATGCTATTCAATCTGTTATGTAAATCCCTTAGGAGAAATCATTCATACTTTTGGAACGGGATACCATCAATGTGCTGATGACACTCAGTTCTATATCTCTCTATCAGTATCTCCTGGCAATGTGATAGAGGTCATAAGCCTGTTTGTCTATCTGAGTGTAGTTTTGCTCCGCCGATGACAAGGTGTGGGGATAGTATGCAATCGGAACCTCATGACCATCTGGCAGTTGGTGCCCCAGCACAGCCCCGACCCCATAAGGAGAGGCATCGCACGCGAGGATGACCGGGAGGGACTCGTTGAAGTGAGCGAGGACATCGTTGGAGGTCAGGAGTTCCTTGACTGCCTGGAACGCGGTGGCGGGCTTTGGGCCCCAGATCCACAGGACATGCTTGTCCTTGTGCGGCAGGAACGAGTGGTAAAAATTCAGCAGGCCCAGGAAGGCCTGCAGTTCCGCCTTAGAAGTGCATCTACGATGGCGTGGACCTTGTCGGGTGTGGGGTGGATACCCTGCGCGTTGACTGCAAACCCCAGGAACTCGACCCCTGGGGCTCCCAGGAGGCACTTTTCCCGCTGCTGCGTTGAAACAATGTAGGACGGCGTGCAGATGTTCTGTGAAGATCTCGGCCATGGGTGCCGTGATCAGAACATCATTAAAGAAGGGCTGGACCCCGGGTATACCTTTAAACAAACAGTCCATGAGGTTCTGGAAGATCCCCGGGGCCATGCTGACCCCAAACTGCAGCCTCCGTACCCGGAACGCACTCCTATGTGTCACTGTCGTCTGTGCCTCGGCGGTGGCATCATCCACAGGGAGCTTTTGGTACGCCTATGCCAGATCTAGCTTCCCAAAGATCTTGGTGCCCGCCAAGGAGGCCAAGACGTAGCTGATGATGGGGACAGGATAAGCGTGGTCCTGCAGGGCCTTGTTAATAGTGCATTTATAGTCTGCGCATATCCTGACATCCCCATTGGGCTTCATGGGAGTGATGATGGGGGTTTCTCACAGCGCGTGGGGGACCAGTTCCAATACCCCTGGGCCACAAGGTGGTCCAGCTCTGTGTCTATCTTGGGTTGTAGTGCAAATGGAGCCCGCCTGGCCTTCATGTGGATGGGGTGCACCGTGGGGCTAAGGGTGAGGGTGACCAGAGGGCTGGTGTATCGGCCAAGCATTCCATCAAATACAGCCGGGAACTCATCACACATCTTGTTAAAGTCCGTGGCTCGCACGTGGTGCACCCTGGTCACCGCGAATCCCAGGGCTCTGAACCACGTTAGTCCCAGGAGGCTGGTGAGTTGGCCCTCTACCAGCACTAGGTCTAACAGTCCATTAAAGTCTTTGTACTGCACCCGGAACTTGCCCACCTCCTTGATGGCAACCAGGTTTTTTTGAAAGTCCCTTCGTCTGAGCCCAGTGTTTACAAACGGCGGGCCACCCTGTGGGCAGAGGCCTCGCAGGGTCTCTGCCGAGATGATGGACAGGGAGGATCCCGTTCCAATTCCATTTCGCACGGGGCCCCTTCAATCATCACAGTCACTTTTATGACCATCTGGCAGTTGGTGCCCCAGCATAGCCCCAACCCCGTAAGGAGAGGCATCGCACGCCTCTGAAGTGAGCGAGGACATCGTTGGAGGTCAGGAGTTCCTTGACTGCTTAGAACGTGGTGGCGTGCTTTGGGCCGCAGATCCACAGGACATGCTTGTCGAAAAGGCAGTGCAGGGGCTCGGTGACAGCCGCCTTGTGCGGCAGGAACGAATGGTAAAAATTCAGCAGGCCCAGGAAGGCCTGCAGTTCTGCCTTAGAAGAGGGGGTAGGTGCATCCACGATGGCGTGGATCTTGTCGGGTGTGGGGTGGATGCCCTGCGCGTTGACTGCAAACCCCAGGAACTCAACCCCTGGGACTCCCAGGAGGCACTTTTCCCGCTTTACCTTCAACCCGGCTGCGTTGAAACAATGTAGGACGGCGTGCAGATGTTCTGTGAAGATCTCGGCCATGGGTGCCGTGATCAGAACATCATTAAAGAAGGGCTGGACCCCGGGTATACCTTTAAGCAAACAGTCCATGAGGTTCTGGAAGATCCCCGGGGCCATGCTGACCCCAAACTGCAGCCTCCGTACCCGGAACGCACTCCTATGTGTCACTGTCGTCTGTGCCTCGGCGGTGGCATCATCCACAGGGAGCTTTTGGTACGCCTATGCCAGATCTAGCTTCCCAAAGATCTTGGTGCCCGCCAAGGAGGCCAAGACGTAGCTGATGATGGGGACAGGATAAGCGTGGTCCTGCAGGGCCTTGTTAATAGTGCATTTATAGTCTGCGCATATCCTGACATCCCCATTGGGCTTCATGGGAGTGATGATGGGGGTTTCTCACAGCGCGTGGGGGACCAGTTCCAATACCCCTGGGCCACAAGGTGGTCCAGCTCTGTGTCTATCTTGGGTTGTAGTGCAAATGGAGCCCGCCTGGCCTTCATGTGGATGGGGTGCACCGTGGGGCGTCTGCGCATATCCTGACATCCCCATTGGGCTTCACGGGAGTGATGATGGGGGACCAGTTCCAATACCCCCTGGGCCACGAGGCGGTCCAGCTCCGTGTCTATCTTGGGTTGTAGTGCAAACGGAGCCCACCTGGCCTTCATGCGGAGGAGGTGCACCGTGGGGTTAAGGGTGAGGGTGACCAGAGGGCCAGTGTATCGGCCAAGCATTCCATCAAATACAGCTGGGAACTCATCACACATCTTGTTAAAGTCCGTGGCTCGCACGTGGTGCACCCTGGTCACCGCGAATCCCAGGGCTCTGAACCACGTTAGTCCCAGGAGGCTGGTGAGTTGGCCCTCTACCAGCACTAGGTCTAACAGTCCATTAAAGTCTTTGTACTGCACCCGGAACTTGCCCACCTCCTTGATGGCAACCAGGTTTTTTTGAAAGTCCCTTCGTCTGAGCCCAGTGTTTACAAACGGCGGGCCACCCTGTGGGCAGAGGCCTCGCGGAGGCTGGTGAGTTGGCCCTCTACCACCACTAGGTCTAACAGTCCATTAAAGTCTTTGTACTGCACTCGGAACTTGCCCGCCTCCTTGATGGCAACCGGGTTCTTTTGAAAGTCCCTTAGTCTGAGCCCAGTGTTTACAAGCGGCGGGCCACCCTGTGGGCAGAGGCCTCGCAGGGTCTCTGCCGAGATGATGGACAGGGAGGATCCCGTGTCCAATTCCATTTCGCACGGGCCCCTTCAATCATCACAGTCACTTTTATTTTGTCGGGGGGCGTCCTGGGGCAAGTAATTTACCTGATGATGGTGGACGTTGTGAAGCTCTGCTGTTTCCTGGTGCACGGTTGGGCGATACCGGTTCCCTCGGGATCTGCAGATACGTGTCCAATTCCATTTCGCATGGGGCCCCTTCAATCATCACAGTCACTTTTATTTTGTCGGGGGGCGTCCTGGGGCAAGTAATGTACCTGATGATGGTGGACGTTGTGAAACTCTGCTGTTTCCTGGTGCACGGTTGGGCGATACTGGTTCCCTCGGGATCTGCAGACACGGGAGATGTGACCTTGTTTCCTGCAGGTTCGGCACACCACGTCGCGGAGATAGCAGGTCCGACATTCATGCGCCTCCCCGCAGCTTGCACAAGCCGCTTGTGCGCTGGTAGTAGAGGGGTTTGGTTTTGAATCTTTGCGGGCCAGGCATCATACCTGTAGCACGTCTTCCTCGTCCGATGTGTCCAAGGCCGCTGCAGTGGACGTCTGGTGCATGGAGGGACACTGGTGATCCTGATGCGACTCCTCGAAAGCTGCAGCCAGGTGGAGGGCCTTCATCAACGTGAGCTCATCAGTTCCAATGAGCTTGCAGTGGAGCTTAGGGTCCCGGTCGCCCCAGATGAACTGGGTTAGGAGGGTGTCCTCGACCACCGGAAACTCACAGTTGATGGCCAGCCTGCAGAGTTTCAGCCATGAAGACGGCAACTGCTTCCCTGGACCTCTGGGAGCGCACCACAAAGTCCATGCGCTTAGCCATCTTGGTCAGTTTTGGCGTGAAATAATCGGTCAGAGCCTTGGTTAGCTCATTGTATGTTACTGTGTCCAGCTTCTTGGGAGCGATGAGGCCCTGGCCCAGCCATACCGTGGAGATGCCGCACATGCTCAGGAGCAGAGCCTTTTTCTTGCCAGCATCGGCAACTTCTTGGTAGAGGATTAAGAACATGAGCTGCTCTACCCACGCGTCCCAGAACTCAAGGTGAGCGGGGTCGAATGCCCTGATGTTTCCCTGAGCGGCAGCCATGACTCTCAGAGCAATGCAAGGCGCAATGTCCTGGGGAGTGGTGCACGGTGTGGTGCTTGAATTGGAGTTAGGGTCGCTCATCGGGATCCCATCCTCGTCGCCAGTATAATGTACTGAGTTCGGAGACGTTGAGTAGTGATCAGCTCATGGTGCATTAAGCAAGCAAAACAAAAGACAAACTAGCGAGGTCCGAGCCCTGCTTAAATCCCTTCAGTACCCCACACCCAACACACACCCCAACACCAGTGATAGGCTATTTACAGTGGAGGAGTCCATCATAGGTCTACTTTAGAATCCGGGCGCTCCAATTGGTCTGCCCTAGGATCCAATTCCTCTATTGTTCTAGCACCCAAAGGTGTGCTTGGCCGCATGGCCTCGCTAGCACTGATGTAATTATCTCAGTATATAACACTAGGAGAGAAGAAATACTGGTTCTTTCCATAGGATTGAGAGAGGATTGTTAAACAGTTGAATAGATCAGACACTTTTGCTGGTTTCCAGGAGTGGAAGTCCCAGGTATTGTTCCATGCTGTAGACTCTGGGTTATGTACATGAGTGGAGAGAGATCCCATGTAAGCAGAATTTCTTCAGTTCAAGCATGTGCTTATATCCATCCTCTTAATAGTTCCAAAGCAGGGCATCTAGCAGGTAATTCTTAGCAGCCAGTTGTTCCTGTTGTGCCCACGAATGCCAACTCTTTTTACTGGCCTCGCTCCTGTACCTCTCATGGAAGCTTCTCACATTGCTTTGCTCTCCATGCCAGGAAAAGCTTTACCTTCTAATAGTCCGTGTTTCAGGATTCTGTTCAAGGCTAAGGAGCAAATACCAGAAGGACAACATGTCAATCCCAGGCCTAGCCTGGTGTCACATAGTATGGTATGTCTACATGTCAGTCTGTATATTCTTATGTAGTATCATGACCTATGTAAGGTTCAGCTGCTGGTCGGGCAAAGTACCAAAGGTCCAGGGCTGCCTTCAGCCAGTTCATTCGTGTAGCTGAAGACATATTAGATTTATTGTTCTCTTGATACGAACAGTACTATTTTTATCCTTATAACCTTGCTTTGAGAATGTAATGAGAGTTGTCATTAGTTCACCAGGTACTGTTCATTAGCACAGTACATTTAGGGACCAATGGTTAGATTTAAAGGCCAATCCTAATCGTTACCTTCTCTATAAAAAAAGTCATGTGGAGGTCTAATCAGGGTTTCTGATGGTGGCTTCCAGTAAAAGGAGACTTTATATTGGGTAAGCATATCTTGTGTGATGGGCTTCCAATTTTATATAACATTCTCCCTATCAGTTTAAAACCTGATCTGCCATAATCATAGGGAATTGTAGCGATTATGTATCTAGCTAAGTTTAAGAAATATTAGCTCTTATTTCTTATTGCATGCATTTTTCTGGACATATAGGATTAATTTGCACCTGTTTATATTTGTCAGGTTCTTGCCTGATAAAAAGAATTATGCTTTATTTTAAATAAAGTCATTACAAAAGTTCTCTGCTTGTTCTGCTGGCAAAGGATCTGGCATCCAACCTATAACATTTCATTGTAATATTTTTCTCTCAGCAATCTTACTTAGTAGACCCTAATTGAGGCTTCTGCAGCTGTGTTCATCTAATGAGGCTTTAACTCTCCAAGAGCTGAATTCACTGTAGAGCTGTAGATTAGGTAGAAATTAAATCGTTTATCATACTGGTAGACAGAAGTGACAGGTGCATTTTATCATGCAGGAGTGAATAAAAAAACCCTGCAAGGAAAGTCTCTAGTTTCTTTGCAGCATTCCACAATCACTCAGGTTCAGTTTGTCTGGCTCCCACCTACAACAAAGGAGAAGGATGACAGTCAAGAGTTCCAATTCTTGAACCCATCACTGTAGCTGTTCCTTGATCTACAGTTAACATTTCATGCTGATTTGATACCAACCTGCTGATAATAATCAGAACAAACAACCACCAGGAAATGAGGGAATCTGATGGTTCCAGTAAGAACAGAGTAAAGTCGTCTTCTACTTTCCTATGGTTTATTAGAATAGTCTTTTTGAAAATTGGCCTTTATCCTAGACAGAGGCCCCATGAATGTGTGTTATAATGAAACCTGGAGATAGAAAACTGTGTTCCAAAAAATGGTGGGAAGGGAACAGCTAGGCTACGGGGCAGAGGTTTTTCCCATAAGGACCCCAAATATATTGTCTGGTATAGAGCTTGTCTTGGACCTGTATAGCCATGATCTTACAAAGCTGTACAGAACTCCATAAACAACAGCAGAGCTGGGAGGAAAAAACGTCCACCTTTTATTAGGATCATCTGTCTAATAGCCAAGGACTGGATCCAATATGGATTTTTAAAAATTGACCAATGGGGCCAGTCAAAGCTAGAATTTAGGAGTTAGCAGACCCAGGGGGGAAACCCCAGGATTACAGGGGAAAACACTAATTGAGAAGGTTCCCCAGATGTACAGAAAACATTACTTTGTAAATTAAAAAAAAGAAGACACCTCCCCCTAAGTAATGGCCCAATTAAGCCTGGACATGCTCTTTGCCCTCAATGAGGAATGGAAGGTTGAGGACGGCTGAGCATAGGGTTACCATGTGCCTACTTATGATAGGAGGGCTCCTGCTGGTGGGCCTGACCTTGGTCTCCAGACCAACCAGAGAAAAGTCCAGGGGCAAAGTGACTTTGTACAATGTGCAACTTCACATCCAGCTGAAAACTCAGATGGCTTATTGGGCAATGCTCTGGCCATCCCTGAAAACTCCATGGCGAGTACAGTCAGAGTATTGCCTGAGATAGTTACATCACATCTGGGTTTTCAACTGGATGTGACATCACATGTCATGTGACACCAGTTTTACTTCTTGCCCTAAAGCTCCTGGGCCTGGCATCCCTAGACTGGGCATCTGTTCAAAGGATGGGGAAAGAAGTTCAGGTGGCCCAATCTAGCCCTAAGAACTCAGAGTAATCAGGAGGGGAAAATTTGAATTAGGGGAAGATTTCCCAATGATCCCTCTTCTCTTCTGGCAATTTTTTTATTTTTTATAATTACAAACACTACAAAAGCGAAAGGAAGTGCAAAGAGAATATTAAAACTAAAAATGTGAATTACAAAAGTAAAGCAAAGATCATATTGCAGACAGTTAACCTTATTTGTCATTCCTGCAGTTTAACAATAGAAGAAAGAGAAAAAAATAAAAGGGTGATACTGTATGGCTTATTTCAAATATCAGTTAAGAAATTAAGCCCATTTAACCAACTTGTGTGTACATCGCAGACAATTATTTTACACAAAGAATAAACTTTCATTACATTAAAAAACAATTATTTCTTGTGATTATTTTTATCATATTTCATCTTAACTTTGAGAGTTTTAGGAGCTCCAACAAGTGCAAAGAGAATATTAAAACTAAAAATGTGAATTACAAAAGTAAAGCAAAGATCATATTGCAGACAGTTAACCTTATTTGTCATTCCTGCAGTTTAACAATAGAAGAAAGATAAAAAAATAAAAGGGTGATACTGTATGCCTTATTTCAAATATCAGTTAAGCTAAATTAAGCCCATTTAACCAACTTGTGGGTACATTGCAGACAATTATTTTATACAAAGAATAAACTTTAATTACATTAAAAGCATTAAAAAACAATTATTTCTTGTGATTATTTTTATCATATTTCATCTTAACTTTGAGAGTTTTAGGAGCTCCAACTCCTTTTTCAGAATCAGAACCTTCTGAAGAACTATCAACAAAACTTAAACTATCTTCTGTATCTTGATCACTCTTTTCTTCTTCTTGTATGTTGTTCCCTGTTTTCCTTTTGTCTTTTGTCGCTCTTAGTTGTTGTTCCAGGAAAATCTTTGCTTTTTGAGCAGAGTCAATCTTTGTCTTTTCTGTAGTTGAATATAAGTCCTTCTGGAAATGTCCATCTGAAGGGAATGGAGTGGTTATGCAAAAAGGAGGTTAAATTTTTATATTGCCGTCTCTGCTTTCGTATCTTAAATGGAATATCCTTCAAAATCTTTGCTGCTTCTTCTTTAATTTTCAGAGATTTCCCATTTGTCACTTTCAAAACTGCATCTCTAGTTGATCTTTTGGAGAATTTAACAAATACTTCAGCAGGTAGGTTATTTTTCTTAATAAAGTCTGGATAGGTTCGATAAACCAAATCCATATCACTTTGTAATAAATCTGCTTTGAAACCTACCACTGGTGCCAATGCTTTGCTTAATATTTCTTTTAAATTCTCCCCTTTCTGTTCTGGGATGCCCTGGACATGCAGAACTCACAATGATTTCTCCATTTGAAGCTGTAGCAATTGCTCTTTGTCAGAGATCCGTTCTTTTTCCACGATCTCCAGTCTTTGTTTGATAGAGTCTGTCTTAGCATCAACTTGTTTAACTGCTTTGTCAGTTTCGTCTGCTCTCTTGTCTGTTCCCATCAGTTGTTTCTGGAAACAATCAAGCTTATTATTGATGTTAGACATCTGGTCCAACAGAGGGCACAACGCCACTGCCATCATATTTGGGAAGTCAGTAACTACTTCCGGCTTAAGAGTAGAGGTCACTGAATTGATAGTTCCTGGAGAAGGTCTTTTTTTTCAACACCATTTTCTCTCCTCTCACCGACATTGGTTTTACTTTGCTTTGGGCTGTTTTGCACCCTGTTCGCCTTAATTAAACTTTCCTTTGTCGCTACCGTCACCTTTGCCTCCAAACTGCTGCTCAGGAACCACTGTTTTTCACAGGGGTACACAACACCCACTTTCATCCGGTGTGCACCTCTTCACCATATTGGCCTTGTGGCGGCAGGACCTATTGGAGTAAAGAGGTACCTCGATTCCTCGGCCGTCGCCTTGGAAGAGGCGCCCCTTGCATCCCAGGCTGAGAGCCTCCTACAAGGGCTCTGGGGGGCTCAGAATCACCCCGCATCCCCTCCCGCCCGCTGTGATTCGGGGTGCTCACATCAGAGCTCGATGGTGTGCACCCGACCGGGGAGTCACCAAAATCGCTCTTCTGGCAATTCTTCATGAGCCACCAATTGGTGTCATTCTTAAAAATGAATGAGGCCTCTTAGGGTGCGAGGTGAGCAGTCACAGATGCTGTACTTGCCTGACACAATCACAAAACTGTCTGAAGGGACTCCTTTATCCAGAGGTCCTACCTCACCCTTGGAATGCCTGCAGGCAGAGGGACAGAATGCGGCCAATACAACCCCTACTCCGTTCTCCACTCTTCCTCTTTGCCTTACTGAGGAGCAAAATTAAGAGTTCAGCTGCCCTCAGTGGTCAGGAAGAGAGGATGGACAAAACTCTCCAGCAGCCATAAGGAGACAGATTTATGTATTTATTTATTTACTTACCTTCCTTTCTCCCAAGTATCTCTGGACCCAATAATAAAACAATAAACCTTAAAACAACAGATATAAAACAGTGTAAAGCCAGCCTAGAAACACCTGATGTCCACACCAGCAGGGTGTTTCCCCTTTGTCCGGGCTCAAGCTGCCCCCAAAGTTCTCTAGAACAATTGTGTCTTTCAATATCATGGAATCCAGGAGAGTAGAAACTCCCACCAGCCCTCTTTAAGGAATGTATTTCATAGGCACGGGCAGAGGTCATTTCAGGGGGGAACACGGGGGAACGCAGCTCCCCCGGGTGAGGTGCAGGGGGACGGGGCACATGACGAAGCCCCGCCCCCTGCTTCCGGCCGACCCACTTCCAGCCCTCAATCAACCAGGAGGAGGCAGGAGAAGAGGGAGGGTAAGTTGCTCCCTCCCCGCCTCTCCCCACCCCTGCCTGCCTGGGGCCAGGGAGGGCCTTGGCGGGGCTTCCTCACACTCCCGCTGGCCTTGCAGGTCCACCGCCGGGCCCCTGATGTCAGGGGGTGTGGCATATGCTAATGAGTTATGCTAATGAGTTCCCCTAGCTCTTTTTCTACGAAATGACCCCTGGGCACGGGGCAGCCACTAAACAGTCCTTAGTCAAGGGGGGCCGGACAACAGGCCACGCTGGGAGGAATGAAGATGCAATCCTGCAAGATAAGGGGAGAGGAGGCAGGATCTTTGGGAGGGACTTGGTCACCTAGGGTTGCCAGGACCTCCCACCAGCAACCCTTTCTTCCCACAGCTGCTCCAAGCAGTGTCTGGAGAAAATATATTGCCAGTGGTGTACATGGTGTGACATCACACTGCTCTAGGAATCACCAGAAACTCTATGGTTTTACCATTGAGTTTTGGGAGATGCATACACCAATGTGTCTTAACATCTGTTTTTCTCTGGAAGTGATACCAAGCCATGCGCAACACTGATGCCCTCCATGCCACCACCAGCTGACAACCCTAAGATGGCCCAGGACAAGGCCATTTTCTTGCTAGAGTCTCCACAGTGATATGCCACCTGAGGTACCTGTAATGTCAACAACTGGCCCACAAACACAGTGCAGCAGTGCCTGGGAGTGAGTGGGAGCAGCAGTGGGCAGGACCTATCACCATATTCCTCCACTCTGGTCATTTGCTCTTGTTGTCTCCTAGAGTAGGTTTTTAGCATGCAGCCTGCCCAAGTCTGTTGAAGATTATGCAGTTCTTCTACCACCACCTCATCACAGCAAAGTGCTGGGGCTTTCCACAGGAAACCCTGACAGGCAGAAATCGAGTATCATTGGGCCCACGATCAGCCTCAAAACCACATCCCTCCTGCTTGGCCTTCCATTCTGCATATGAAGCTCTTCTGCACAGCACCCTCCTCGTGAGGCCCAGAACGAGGGGGATGGATGTCTCCAAGAAACCCAAGATGTTCCTGATGCTGGCCCTGCTCTTCTTGGGACC
>NW_015164664.1:448051-458827 GCF_001447785.1 Gekko japonicus | reverse complement strand
TCATAGAGAAGGCAGAAGGATGGGTGAGAAATGAACCTCATGGTTTTCTATCTGAGCACATCCGCAAATCTTCAGGCTTGGGCCTGTTCAGCTGCAGTAGTGGATGGCTTTCTTTGCATTCATGTGTGAATTGACCCAAGTGTCTACGCATGAACACACAGAGCTGCCATATACTGAATCAGACCATTTGTCCAACAAGGTCAGTATTGTCTGCTCAGAATGGCAGTAACTCTCCAAGGTGACTGGGGTTGCCAGCTCTGGGTTGGGAAATTCCTGGAGATTTGTGGGTAGAGCCTGGAGAAGATGGAGCCTGGGGAGGGGAAGGAACTCGGCAGGAATGTGATGTCATGGAGTCCACTGTCCGAAGCGGCTGTTCTCTCCAGGGGAACTAATCTCTGCAATATGGAGATCAGTTGTAATGCCAGGGGATCTCCAGGCCCCACCTGGAGGTTGGTAACTACTGATGTCTAAGGCAGAGGTCTTTCATGTCACTTACTATCTGATCCTATCTTTAACTAGAGATGCCAGGGACTGAACCTGGGACCTTCTGCGTGGTACGCAGATGCTCTATCACTGCACCACAGTCCCCCCACCACCACCACCAGTCCTCAACCCTGCCGGCTTGGGGAATGCTCCCTAAGTTGCTGAGAAGGGTTCCCAAGGAATTTATTGCCATTGCCTGCCTGCAGACCCACATGCCTTTTTGCTGCAGGTGCCTGACCATCAACTGTGGCCACTGAAGAAAAAAGACACCAAAACAATCAGCACGTTTTCCAAAGCAAAAGTTGCAAGGGAGGTTGGGAATGCTATAACTGGGGTGCAGGAAGGCCCCTCTGAGCTGAGACAAACTTTTTTTCTTCCCGAGTTGAGCTGGCTCAGTCTATGGCTTCCTCCGTGATACAGTAACATTAAGACTAACTGCCTTGTGTGATAAGACCCATTCACAACACAAGCAGCCTGGAGAGAACTGGAACCTCTGTTGAGGCTTTCAAGAAAATGGCGGGCAAGTTCCAGGTAGCCTGAGGGAGGACTTTAGAGCTGGCCAGGAAGGGGGCAAACCAAGCCAACCTGAGCTGGGGAGCTGCTGAGCCACCCTTGATTATTAACCAAATCCAGAGTGCGGAAGGCTGGGTTGCTCCAAGGAATGGACAACAGCCTCTGCCTTCTTGTTTGCTGCTTCCTGAGCAGAGTAGGATGTAGATGGGTAGAGCACAACATGCATTGTCCAGGATCTCTGACAAGAGTCTTCGAAGCTCACTCAGCCCTGCTGGGCTGTCTACTCTTTTCCAGAGGTGAAGTGCATCGTCTTCAATGACGACTACATGACCTGTGAGTGGGACAGCAGCCAGAAACCAGCCTCCAATTACTCCCTCTACTACTGGTATGTTCCTTTTACCGTGTCATCCTTGGGGCCCCTCCTCCCCTGCCCATCTTCTGGGATTGCCTTCTTCCCAGGTCCATCACCCGTTTGCCACATTTCTTCTGCTCCTGAAGCAAGCTTCATCTGTAATCAACCATCAGCCACACTTCCACATCTGGGTTAGACCCTCCCCTATAACACAAAGGATGCCAATGGTACAGGTGTCCTCTGGGGAAATATGGCATCCCTTTGATACAACATGCCATGCACCTGTGGATCACAAAGTGTCAGTGACCACAATTTGGGACCAGCAGATCCATTTGAGGAACTGATCCTTGGTGGCTGTGATTGATGTTGATGGATGTGGAGGGGGATGTTTCACCATTCTTTTTGCCCAGGAAGAAGAAGAAGGGGGAAATAAAAAGGTACCTGGTATGGTTGCCAGATTCAGCAGTGCAGGTAGAGTTTCTCTCTTCCTGGTTCTTCTGTGGTTGAAGGCTCTTCACCGGTCCAAATTCTTTGAGTTTTGAGAGACACCCACCATTGAAAGTCTTCTCTGCTCGCTCAGCACATTGGCTTATGGCAGTGGCTGGAACATTTTTCTCTGGATTGCTCCGTCTCATAGTGAGAAAGATTCAGACCTGCTGAAAGTTATTTGTGTTCTTTTGAGCTGAGGGTTAGTCTCATTTAGCGATTCCCTAACACAGTGCCCATGAGGGACACCACAGTGCCTGGTGTTCTCTTCTGTCTCTCATTTGCTTCTTGAACCTTGGGGGTTAAATCCAAATGGTCTAGAATGGAGCAGAAAGGATAAGACCAAGGAGCTTCAGGTTATACTCTGCCTGTTGATTGAGCTCATATCAGTCAGGCATATCACAGCAGTGCACCTTCAGCTTGGCCAGAGACACGGATTTTCTTATGAGTTTGAAACCTGCCTTAATAGTGTTACTGTGGCTGGAAAAAGCTGTGTATGTGTGTGTGTGTGTTTGTGTATGTGTAAAGTGCTGTCAAGTCACAGCAAGGGGCTTTCGAGGCAAGGGAGAAGCAGAGGTGGCCTGCCATTGCCTTCCTCTGCAGAGTCTTCCTTGGTGGTCTCCCTGGCTGGAGAATCTATATTAGTCCAAATTCTTTCCACTGTGAGTGATGCAAGGAACAGTAAAAGTGGGCGGCATTGTGTGACTAGCCTCTCCACCCAACCCCCCCATGCCAGCCATTTTGTGGTACTACCCTTTCTTAAAATTATAAAAATGCTTACAGGTTCAACAAGGTTATGCATGCCTGGCCTTGTTCAGTGCAAAGCTGCCCATATGGCCTGTCTCCGTGGGCAACTCTGATTCCCTATAATTGGGGATCCCTGTGGGCTGCCTGTAACAGAAGATTCACTCTAACCCTCTTCCCTCTCCCCAGGTATAAACAAGATCCCATTGCAGAGTGTGAGCATTATCTCCAAAGTGATGGTGTCAACATGGGATGCTGGTTCAACCGCAGCCAGATTCATATTTTTCGTTCCTTCAATGTTTATCTCAATACAAGCAACAATGGCAGCAGACACTTCTACAGAAGCCACACCATGCAACTGCAAGACCTAGGTATGGTGTCCTAGAGGACCAAACCACAGCCTGAGACCCAAAATCATGGCCCTGCTGTACTGGGTCCCTCTGCCAAGGCTGCAAACTCTCCTCCATGTCTTAAAAGCATCACTGCTCCCTGAGGCAAACATCCCCCAAAAGTTTACCAACTGACCTTTTTTGATTCTCGCTCTCTGGTAGGAGTCCAGCAGCTGAGATGTAGCAGCTTGCTGTTGCTAGAGATACTGGTTGATAGTCGTGACTATTCCATGACCAGCCAGCCATGCCAAGTACAGCACATGAAGGCACAGACCCCAGAGGCTTAGGGTTACTTGATTTAAGACAGTACCCCCCCATCCTTCATTTTCTCCCAATTGCAAAACAAAAAGTGGGAAAAGAAGGAGAATCCCCCCCCCTGGAATGTTAGGGGGTAGTAAACGAGGACAACTCCTGCCTCAACATTCAGATCTATGTCTTCAGAATCCCTCTGATGTGTGCCCCTGTTGACAGAGGTGGAGCAGGGCATTCTCTGTAGTGACATGCACCTCAGCTGCTGAACTGCCTCTCCCTCTCTGTCCACCTGACACCTTACACTTGAGATGGAAACATTGCTTTTTTTTCTGGCCATTTGGTGCATGAGTGCATGCACACACATACATCATCTGTTGCTCTGTTGTTGTTTTTGGCCGGCTGTTTGATGTTTAGTTTCTGCTAAAGAGATTTTATGTCCCATAGTTCCCCCCCCTGCAGTGGTGCTTTTTAAGGGTATTGTTGGTGCTTGCTTTTATCGTTTGGTGCTTTTACTTAAGCTGGTTTTATTGGCTTTTGATTTGTTTTTACCATTTTTGTTTTATTTATTTTTAAAGAGAGAAGGGGTTCTTTCTGACATATCAGGTTTCCAAGTGCAGGAATTTGTTTTGATATGCAGGAGCATTTGAACATCTGAACTCCACCAGCAGTCTGAAGTGGTAAAACCCAGAAACAGCTTTACTGCTTCCTCTGCTCTTTTGATGAGAAAAACTGGGCCCAAATTGCAGAGCTGGGCAGATCAGCCCCCTTCCAGACCTGTCACCTTTAGGGTTGCCAAGCTCCAGGTGGAGCCTGGTGTTCTCCCAGTATTATAAGTGATTTCCAAACTACAGAGATCAGTTCCCCCAAGAGAAAACAGCTGCTTCAGAAGGTGGATTTTTATGGCATTATACCCCAGTGAGATGCCTCCCATTCCCAAAGACCACACACCCCAAATCTCCAGGAACATCCCAACCCAGAGTTGGCAATCTGACCTGCAGAACAGCCAAGGGAGACTCAGAAGGTTGGCGGAAGTGTGACAATTTCATGCAGAAGCCACCATTTTAGATCTGCTGCAATTTGGGAGGGAATGTGGATAAAAAGCTTCATTTAAAAAAGCAATGTATGTTGGAGCAGAATTAGATGGTAGGAAGGGAAACCCAGAAATTCCCAACAGCCATATCAAGAGGTATGACCAAGGGTGCCTTTGGATAGGATTGCCAGCCTTCAGGTAGTGGCTGGAGATCTCCTGGGGTTACTGATCTCCAGGTGACAGAGATCAGTTCACCTGGAGAAAATAGCCACATTAGAAGGTGGACTCTTTAACATTATACCCCATTATTAAAGCCTCTCCCCTCCCCATACCAGCCCTCCTCAGGCTCCATCCCCAAAATGTCCAAGTATTTCCCAGCTTAGAGCTGGCCACCCTACTTAAGAAGCTAAACATTGTACCTTTCTCTCCTCTAGTGAAACCCAACCCACCTGTCAACCTCACCATCCAGGGCTCAGGAAACAACCAGCTGCATTTGACTTGGGGCTCAACATACAAAGCCCCACACTGTCTGTTACATATGGTGGAGTACCACAGCAGCACAGACACCAAGTCAAAGGTACTGGCTCTCCTCCTTGTCCTGCTGAGAACAGTTGGGGGGTGGCAAAAGAATGGTATTGCCACTATAGGTGGAAGCCTTCACAATGGGCAGTCAACACCAACTGGGCTGCAACTGGCACTATCGTCTCCAGCTCTGGGCTTGTCAATTTCCAGGTGGTCAACACCAACTGGGCTGCAACTGGCACTAACGTCTCCAACTTGTCAATCTCCAGGTGCGACCTGGTGATTTTCTAGAATTGCAGCTGATCTCCAAACAACAGAGATCACTTCTTTTGGAGCAAATGGCTGCTTTGGAGGGTAAACTCAGTCTATAGCCTTATACCCTGCTGAGGTTCCTGGCCTCCTCTAATACTACTCTTCCTAAATTCTACTCACAAATCTCCAGGAATTTCCCAACTTGGAGTTGGCAGTCCTAGACTCCTCCAGTGTAGGTAATAGTAGTGTCGGGGGGATGGGGATTGAAAACTTTCAGAAAGGCAGTGGGCTCCCCCTGTGCTTGTTTTCACTCTGTAGCCTAGTAAGGAATAATTTCAGTTTGGCTGAATCTTGGTCTTGGAGGGAGACCGATTTGTAAATGCAGTAGAGTGTATTAACTTCCCAGAAGCACCTGTGTTCTTATTGCTGAAGCCTACTACACAGAACCAGTAGGGGACCTGTGAATACTTGCACGAGAAGGAACATCCCGTTGTATCCTCTCCTGTTGGTCCCTGGGGCTCCCATTGTGATAAGTGCTTTCTCCTCTAAGCCTCCCTCCCTCAGCCAGTGCCAGCCAGCTAATCAGGGATCTGGGCTTGGGGCAAAAAGTGTTCCAGATGTGCTTTCCTCCTTGAGCCCTCCTCTAGCAATGGAAACACACTGTCTGCTCTAAACTACCTCTGTCCAGGTCGTAACTGTGATCTTACAATATAGTATCACAAGACTTCATATAGTTTTTTTTGGGGGGGGGGTTGCTTGAGTTCCTCCCTTCTCTTTATTTTTGGGATTTTTCTGCAAACCTGGGATTTTTCTCAGGTCTGTAGAAACATTTTGTCTTTCTGTACCTGAGTCCATTGTGTGGAGGTTTTGATCTGCACTCAAAGGCCAAGTTCAGGATTAGATATCTGTTGTTTCTGAGCTGAAAGGCCGCAACTAAGTTGGGTATTGATCCCCAAGTCAATGCTACACACTCTTCAACCTTTGCCCAAATTGTCAGTTGTGTGTTTTGTTTTATCCAGAACACAAATTGGGGTGTGTGTGTGCTTGTTTTTCTGTTTTAGGTGTTTCCAAAAATAAAAGTACATCTCTAATATTGCCATTCAATATTCCCCAAACAAACACAGAAATCTTGGTGTAGTGGTTAAGAGTGCGGACTCTAATCTGGGAGAACCAGGTTTGATGCTGCCCTCTTTCACATGCAGCTGCTGGTGTGACCTTGGGTCATCCACAAGTCCTTTCAGAGCTATTCTCTCACGGGCAGTTCTCGAAAGAGCTCTTTCAGCCTCACCTACTTCACAGGGTGTCTGTTGTGGGAAGGGAAAGGGGTTGTAAGCTGCTCTGAAACTCCTTCGGGTAGTGAAGGGTGGGGTATAAATCCAATCTCTTCTTCGTCTTCTTCTTTAATGTTCACATATCCCCATTCCATATTTATCAGGAAATAGTTTGGCCTTTTAGAACCTGCAGCACCTTGTAAAGCACATGGCCGTCACATTCTTGCCTGCCATCTTGACACCTCATTACTGTCCCATAGACCCCTAGTGCACTGCAGATGCAGAGCAAGTGTCAGTCAAAGAGCAGGTGGGGGACATAAGCGGCTCCCCCTCTAAAGTAATGGGGTAGGAGCCACCTGGCTGGTAGAGGGAGCTGGTGCTTTCCATACCTCTTTCATGTTGCCTTCCAGACTGCAGCAACAGAAGAGATGAAGTTCATCTTGGCCAGTGTGGACCCGAAGAAACTGTATACCTTCTACATAAGGAGTAAGATAAATGATAAATGTGGGACCACCGACCTTTGGAGTCTGCCAGCCGGCCCTGTCTTTTGGGAGGGAAATTCTACCAGCAAAGGTAGGAACAGCTTTTTTGAAGGGCAAGGAAATGTGTGCATAATATAAATAATATCTTAGCCTGATTTCTAAAAAGCACCACCGGAGCTAGGCTGCTACACACCTCATGGCCACCAGTAGGGGATGGGGGATGGTTGCCAGATCGAGGTTGGGAATCTCCTGGAGATTTGGGGGTGAAGCTTGTGAAGTTCAGGGACCTCTTTGATACACAATGCCATGGAGTCCCCCCACCAGCATCCGTTTTCTCCAGGGCAACTGCTCTCTGTAGTCTTGAAATGAGCTGTACTTCTGGGGGGAACCCTGGGTCCCACCTGGAGGCTGGTATCCCTATGAGTAGAGTTGTCAACAGGCCTAGAGGAAAATGTCTTGTCCCTTTAATAGAGGGTAGATGTGTTTGAATGGGCAGGTGAAACTTGTCATGGTAGGGATGGTCACCTAGAACTTGCTGCAGATTAAAGTGATATTAAAGGGACAGCTAAGGGGACCAGTTTAAAAATTCTGTTAGGCTTAGTAATACTTGGCATTAATGTAGCACTTTTAATGTTCAGTGCACTTCACACACCATACATCCAATTCTGAACCTGGCCATACAGTGTGGATTAACAGATCCAGAAAAGGGAAGTAGGGATAGATGGGGGGGGGGGGATTCTTTGCAGACTGGAACAAAGATCCAAGTATGCAGAAAATTCTGAGATCTTTTTTAAAAAATCAGGGGATTAAAACTCCCCAAATACGATTTTATTATTATCTATCATTATTGCCAATAAGAACAGTGTTAAATAAAATAAGAATGCCCTAAAACAGCAGAAGCAAAGCCTATTCCTTTAAGAAAAGAATGCTCACTGAGCTCTCAGTTGCCATTTTGGAGGTTGATAGGCAATCACAACAATAGTGCATGCTGAGTTTTCCAAGCTTTGATGTCTGTTTAGAAAAGCCAAGGGGGAGCAGAGGTGGACTGGGTGGACATTCTGCAATGGGAGCCTGTTGCTGGCCCAGAGAGAAGAAGGAGAGAAAGAAGAAGAGAAAGAAGCAGAAAAATAGAAGAGTTTTTGGGTCTACCAGGGAATGAAAAGAGGAAATAGGGAGTAGAAGACAGAAGAAAATGAAATGTTCCCTGTAAATCCCTGTGGATCCCCCACTAGTTATCTTTTAACTCTTACAACAACCTTGTAAAGTGGGGTTATTTTATTCTCCCCATATTGCTTGGGGTGAAGCTGAGAAAAAGTGGCTCACCTAAGGTCACCTAGTGAGTTCATCACAGTGTTTAAACTGTTGACCTCCTGAATCACAGATCATTCTTCTAGCCCTGACGCTGTTCTGTGTAACATATTTATATATTACTTTCTCCAAAACATTGCTTGGGGTTCTGCTACTCCAGCTCCCAGCCTTTGTTGTTTATGCAAAGTGTCCTTTCTCCACATTAAAAGTTCCTATCACTACAGTTCCCTCTTGAGGCTTCTTAAGTTTGTATAATATTAGGCCAAGAGAGCTGCCTGCATGCCATACACCTGACCTTCCCATCTTATGGGTGTCCTGGCCAGGACTTGTACACTGAATATAAATGAGTGATGATTGACTCCAGAGTTAGTCAGACTTCAGTGGCTTTGTAAGTGGGTGGGAGGCAGTGGAGGGAGCAGTCGTTTCCCCCTCTTATTGAGTCCAGTGGAAATACTTTGACTTACTCCAGCATGACCATAAGCTGGAGCTGGAGGTGGAATTCAGGTTGTTGTGAGCTTAGTACATTAAGTCCTGATCCACCCTGACCCCCATCCCCTTATGTCACCCAGTTCTGGTCCCTATGCTGACAGAATTGTGTCAGCTTCAGGGATATGCTGGTGCAACATTTCACTGCTGTGGTGGTGGGGATACACTGACACATCTCTAAGATGCACTAGGTTGTGGTCTTGGTTGCTGCCCTAAGCCTCTAAAGATGGCACAGAACCATAAGACTGAATTTTAGGGACATTTAGTTGGCGGTGCAGGGGATGCAAATGTTGTCAAAGTGTACATGCAGGACAGATTTGCAAAGGCACCAGCTGAGGCAAGCAGCACCAGATAGGTATTAGCTAAGGGGATTTGCTGGGTGACCTTAAGGCTGCTTGCAGTTCTCAAAGGGGCCATTCAGTGCCTTGCCTTGCCCTGCCGCTGACTTTGCAGGCACTCTTTTGGCCCTTGATGGAGCAGCAACAGCAACATTAGCTACTCTGGGTCTGGTTCAGATCAGCAATGGAAACTCAACTTGTGCAGCCACCATGTGGGAGTGTCGTGTGCAGGAAGGCCAGGAAGGGAAGAACAATCTGAGTATGTGGCCAAGGAGTGGAACGTCAGAAATTGAGGAGGCAATGAGAAGGGGTTGCCAGTGTGGGTAGCCACAGCCCCCCCCAAAAAAGGAAAAAAGGAAGGACTTTGGGGGAGGAAGTGTGAAGACCATTGCATGGAGGACTGCTTTTTGTGCTGCTTTTTCTCATGTGGTTTTGAAACATTCTGATAATATCAAGCAGCCTTCCTTTGGGTAGGAGCTGGTTGCAGAACAAGATAGCAGTCTGTTGCTACTTTAAAAAAATTCTCTCCCCCTTTTTTACTGTGCCCATTTTGTACTAATACATATTTAACCACTCTGAACACCTCCATTTATTTTTAAAACAATGGGAAGTGGAATTCTACATCAGAAATTATTTGTTCCATTAGAAAAGGAAAGGAGGGTTGCATCTTTGACACATGTGTGTTTAACATTTCCTGCACTCTGCCTTCTCTCTGTTTCAAATACTAAGCAGAGTTGCTTCCATGGAACTTCACAGGGCATGGACCCTGAATGACTTGTCTGGTAGAAGCACCGTCTCCACCTGCTGGGGCTATACAGAGTGTGCAACTTTTATGATCCATCTCTAAGACCCTGAAACAGAAATCCCTGTTTGTTTATTGTTTGTTGGCAAGGATGTCTTTCTCACAAGCAACAACAGCAAGATGTCCTCCTACCTCAGGCTTGAAGGCAATGAAAGCATCAGATTCTATGCTGGAAATAGCTAAAGTGCTCAACTGGGCTGGATCATAGTGAGACCTCGTGGCTTCCAGTGCAATCAGGGTTTCTTCCAGAAATGTTTGCTACAGGGCTTTCTGCCAGTGTTTTCTGCATCATTTCTTGAACTGGGGGTTTAGAAAGATTTTGGAGTTGTTGAACTGGTGAGATCAGAGTTAATCTGTGGGAAGGCCTGTCTCAGAGATTTGGATGGAGTTTCAGGTGTGCAAGCCCATGACTACTGCTCTTTGGCATTTATTTGGTATGGTAAAATGTGCCGTACAGGCAGGGGTCATTTCAAGTCCCTGTATAAATCGATGGTGCGACCTCATTTGGAGTACTGTGTACAGTTCTGGTCACCACATTTCAAAAAGGATATTATAGCACTAGAAAAAATGCAGAAAAGGGCAACTAGAATGATAAAAGGGTTGGAACACTTTTCCTATGAAGAAAGGTTAACGCTTGGGGCTCTTTAGCTTGGGGAAACAATGGCTGAGGGGTGACATGATCAAGGTTTATAAGATTATGCATGGGATAGAGCAGGTTGAGAAAGAAGTACTTTTCTCCCTTTCTCACAATACAAGAACTCGTGGGCACTCTATGAAATTGCTGAGCAGTTGGGTTAGAACAGATAAAAGGAAGTACTTCTTCACCCAAAGAATGATTAACACATGGAATTCACTGTCCCAAGAAGTGGTGGTGGCTACAAGCAAAGTCAGCTTCCAGAGCGGATTGGATAATCATATGGAGCAGAAATCCATCAGTGGCTATTAGCCACAAGGTATAGATAGGAACTCTCAGGCTGGGGCAAGTGATGCTCTGTATTCTTGGTGCTTGGGGGGGGGGGCAACAGTGGGAGGGCTTCTAGTGTCCTGGCCCCACTGCTGGACCTCC
>NW_015164664.1:446629-447946 GCF_001447785.1 Gekko japonicus | reverse complement strand
CCCGCCCCCTATCTTCCTGCTAAGGCCCCCTGACTTCCTTGGCAGCGCAGGCCCCCTGACTCTCTGGGCTGCCTGGAGGACTCTCTGCCGCCGCCCTTTCCCTGTCTGCCAGCCAGCAGCCCTGCAGGCCTCTCCTTGCCTTCCCCCATGGCCTCATCATCTGACTTGGCAGCACGGAGCAGCGGAGAGGGGCTTGAATCAGGGCTGGGCTGGAAGCACCGCTGGCTGCGCTGGCCGGCTGGTCGGGAGGCGGAGAAGGCATGGCCCGGCCCCGCAGCTTGCCTGCCTGGAGGAGGGGGAGCTGGGAGAGGGTTCTCCCCAGGCCAGTAGCCAGGATTTATTTTGGGGCACATGGAATTCACTGTCACATGAAGTGGTGGTGGCTACAAGCAAAGTCAGCTTCCAGAGCGGATTGGATAATCATATGGAGCAGAAATCCATCAGTGGCTATTAGCCACAAGGTATAGATAGGAACAGTCCCATTGGAGGGTTTGAATTTCCCGCCAAAGTTCCTATTGGTTCATGCTGGGGGAACTAGGATCCTAAGTTCCTATTGTCTGTAGGAGCTAAGCTCTTGTCTGTAGCCACGGACCCCTGGTGGTGGTCCACGCACATAACAGGAAGGCATTTAAATTAGGGGGGGATAATTTTTAAAAGAACCCTTACTTACTTCCGAGTAGAAGCACAAGCGGAGCAGTGTGAGGTGAAGGGAGGGGGCTGGGGCTGAATGAGGGTGGGGATGCCAGGGTCCAGGGGGAGTGATCAATGACTTGTCTTGATGGTAGATGGCGAACATGGGATGCATTGTGTACATGGCTGCTGGGGTGATGTCTGTTTGGGATTGTCTGGTCTTAATGTGTGTGAAGGTGCAATAGAACGCATGCTCCTCAAGACTGCTATAAACAGTACCCTTTTAATTACTATCTCTCCCAGCCTTCAAGCATTTGGTTCTGTCAGGGGGTGAGAGCATGTCAGGCCTGACAGCAGGGACCATGCAACTTGCATAACTCATGCAGGCCCAGCTGCCTGCTACTGCTCAACAGCCGCTGCCCCGTGAAGTGTTGTGTAGTGGTTAGTGTTCCAGACAAGGATTCAGGAGACCCAGGTTTGAATCTGAGTTGGGAAATACCTGGAGATTTTTGGGGTGGAGCCTGAGCAGTGGGTGCTGCCTTCTGACACACTTCCGACGATGTCAGGGGGTGTGGCATATGCAAATAAGTTATGCTAATGAGTTGTGCTAATAAGCTCCTGCACCTCTTTTTCTACGAAATGACCCCTGCGTACAGGAGATCGTAGACCCCAATACAGCAAGCTTTA